>NC_056751.1:298307601-298437601 GCF_019279795.1 Protopterus annectens
CAAAATAGTGTCCAGTGTGGCCCTCAACCAAACTATTCATTTGCCTACCTTTTATCCAAACCCACAGAATAAGGATGAGAAACGTCTGCATTCTTTGGACATACACAGACAACTGCACTTCTGCTTGGACAGAACCAAAGCTTTCAGAAAAGACTGAGCAATTACTGGTAGCATATGCTGCAGGATCACAAGGAAAGGCTATCTCAAAGCAGACTATTTCCAAGTGGATAGGTCACTGCATTCGTTTATGCTATTCTCAACATGGCAAATCAGTGCCTAAGGGCATTAGACCACATTCAACCAGAGCAGCAGCCACTTCAGCAGCCTTCCTCAGAGGAGTGCCAACCAAAGACATTTTAGAAGCTGCAACCTGGAGTTCAGTGCACACTTTTACAAAACACTACTACTTACCACTCTACTCCAAATCCAGGGCAGGCTTTGCCACTGCAGTACTGCAGGGCCTCATAGCTGCTCCCAATTCTATTTAGTTCCAGTCTCCCAACCTTAGCTTTGGGATTCAACCCAATTGTAATGACTGCAACAGTGAAACACGATGAACATAGTAGAGTTGTGTACCTACCATAAATGTAGATGTTCGAGTGTATTCACTGTTGCAGTCCAGGTTACTCTCCCACCATCCCCCTTTTCTTTGCTGGACCATTTCTGTACTTCTCTATTCTATACAACCTATGTGGTGTATTTGCTTGTAGATGAAGGAAACTTGTTACTTGTGGCTTGCATGCTTTATAGACATATTGTTAGCCCACGCTTTTGGGAGCACCTGACATCTGGGGCAAGAAAAACTGAAGAAAATGGCGTTGGTTGCATCTTTTATACCCCTGGCGCACTGACGTCAGGGAGGAGGCAACAGCAACCGATGCCAGACCTAGACTTTGGAATTCAGGCCGACTGCGAGTAGCCTGCCAGCAGGATAACCCAATTGTAATGACTGCAACAGTGAATACACTCGAACATCTACATTTATGGTGGTACACAACTGTACTTTCTGTATTACTTCTAACTGACAACATTTTGAGTTACTGCCTGCAGTGTGGGCGTAGTCTGAATCTTTTCTGGCTTGGACAGTTATAGGAAAATAAGAACACGGTATGCTAGTTATCAAGGGAATAAAAAAGGATGCCTAGCCATATACACATTTAAGCAAATAAACTTAAAATTTCTTGCTACTGTTTTCAAGTGTTTAATACTGCTCACCTCCCAAATCAGGCAGGACTTCACATTATAACCCTGGTGTAAATATGTGTCTATCCATCCAGTCATAAGCCTGTGTATCCAGTGAGTCTTGTGTATTTGTTGGTGTAGCTTTAGTGTGGGTGTCTGTAGACACTGGTTTTCAGAAGAAAAATAAAGTCAGGTAGGAGGTCTCTGGGTTGTTTATCTTGAACAGCAAGATTCAGTGCTGGTTAGCCCTAGCTTTCACTCTCTAAACTCCCTAGGCTGCCTTAGGATGAAGATGTGATGTATGTTCATGCCTGTGCTAGTACTCAGCTGTGGCTTTCTTTTAGCCCTGTGTTAGTTAGCATTTCTGTTGCTCTTGAGCCATGCCTGAAAATAAACTTGACAGTTACCTAAAGCCTTGCTCTGCACCTAGTCATTGCAGTCACACCTGTTTTTCACATGCAGCTTAGAATTATACTGTATAACAAAGACTAGAATCTAATGTCACTGTCACAGTACCTCAGTGTCACGTGTGTAAGATGACTGTGAAAGAATGGGTAACAAAAATCTATCTAAGTCCAAATGACCAATTTGCCTTCAGTTTTAAGGACCTTACTTGCCTTACCTTTACTGAACTCTTAATGCAGAAGTATCTTGGTTCTGAATTAAAAACATTGTATGACTTTATATGATGAGCATTTCTATGGTGTAATTTGTCTTAATTCTAGCAGTACTTTCTCTGTAATCTTTTAAGCATTAAAGCATATGTATAGATTTAAACCCAAAACAGGAATTATTGTCATACTGGAACTGCACTGATATTTTCATAACGCTTAATTTTTGAGCTATTGTTCATCTGCAGAAAGGCACCTTTGTACTTTTTGCTCAACATAGTCACATCTACAAAGGTTTTTGAAATAAGTCACTGTATATACCATAAATATTTAATATACTTAACAGAAAATAAATTATATTTATATGTATTTGAGAATGTGAGACAGTTGTTTTCTGGCCACTCGGTATTTATTATTTTTACTTGAGCCTTTGAGTTGCATAGTGACAGTAGTGTCTTGGTTTATATATTATAGGCATTGACTGTCTTTTTTCACTTCTTTGGTATTTAGTACATTCATTTTAAAATAATATTGAATTCATTCATTGTGGCACCTTCAGGTTGACATTCCAGTTCAGTCCACTAAATTATCTTGTCATGTGTTCAGTGCTGGAAACAATTTTTTGCAAGACCATTTTGTGAATGTACAGCTTTGAAATTAAAATGCTGCAGTGTTCCAGAAATTATATGAAATGTCAGCCATTGTTCCACATGGATTAGCCCTCCTTAAAATCATAATTAACATGTACTGTAAAAAAGAAAAAAAATCAGCAACTTTTCTTTAAAGGACTTCATTTTTTTTATTTTTTATTATTTTTTTTACATTCTGAGTAAAGCAAAAAACTGAAAAGTAAATTTTCCACAGTCATAAATACATATTATGCCTTTGCTGGACATTGCAGAATGCTAACACATTTCTTCACAATCTGTAATAAGGGAGCACCACACCACAGCTGTGTTATTGTAGGCATCTTGTTATAAATATAGAGCTTGACCATCTCTTTCCAGTTGATTCAATTTGAATCAGCCATTTACATGGATTTTTCTTTATTTCTTCCTGCTGTCTAGTGCCTTTTCTTTACCTCTGGGCAAACGCTAGCTATGCTCAAGATATTCAAATCAGGCATTCCACAAGAGACTGCTGGGAATTTTGTCCTGTGTACTTCTGCTACGTTTTTCCCATTAGTGAAAGAAGCTTTTCATCTTAGCAAACATGTTTTTAGGATGTTCTGAGCAACTTCTGGGAAAATAAATGTTTAGTGACACTTTATAAGGAAGTATTTATTTGTCAATGTCAGAGGTGCGCATGACACCAACTGCAGATGCAGTGTGTACTTTAAAATGAAAACATTTACTTTTTAGTTTATAAAATGCATATTTTATTATTCAGCAACGTAAAATAGCACACAGTTATCTGACACGTAGTCTTTTTATGCTGTAAGTAAAATTATGAAGATAAAATAATGAGCAGTGTTGCAACTCTCTTTCTGAAGTATTTGTATTAAAATGGGATAATCTTACAATATATTCACCATTTGTGTACCTAAGATATTGCTTGAATCTGTTTTGAAAAATACTTCCTTGATTTGTATTTATAGTAAGTGCATTTTAATTGTATGGTTCTTAGTCTACAAAATGATGAGAAACAGGGTGAAGGAGAGACGGACATTTAGCCTTGTTAAAATATTGGAGGCAATGTTTTAAAAGTAATAGGGTTGGTGTGTGGCTTATCTAGTTAAGACTACAGGTTTCTAAAAGTGTCCCTAGTGTATGAAATATATTACTGCTTCATACAATTCTCTACATGCCATGGATATAGATAATATTTCATTTCTTTTTTAAGCTTTAAAAGTTTTAATAAATTACCCATTATATATTTTTTACTCCAGTGAAGTGCTCTGTTTGTTTTACTTTGTTTAGCCCCTTAGTGCATATAATCCTTGACTTAGCTTCTGCGTTGGGTAGCACAACTCTAACTAGGTAATGTGAAACGTACCTCTAAACCTCTTAGTGCAAGAAATCTAGACAAGCCTGACAAAATGGGGGGGACAAAGACCCAAAAATAGGGACAGATTTTAAATATTGCTCTTATAAACTTAATATAAACCCTGTTACTCTAGGCACTTACTAACATACATTTTCTGAAGGATTTGAAGTCTGAAACTCAAATGAATGTCATTATTTAGTGACTTCAGTCCTCTGATCTTCCCAGTGATTTGCCTGAAAACCACAAATTTTATGAGGGACAGACCAAAAATATGAGGCAAAAATCTGGACATTCTGCGAAAATGTGTACAGTTGAGAGGTATGCGGATAGTTATTATGGACTGTTTTACTTTAATTTTTGATGTTTAATAAATATGCAGAAAAAAAGCAGATCTTTTGTTTTATTAAGTAAGACTCACAACATGTAAGTGTCCAATTTGCTATAATATAGCAGCATGTATTCTAGGTTTATTTAGAAATAAAATAGTATTATCCATGAATTTAAACAAATAAAAACTAGTCATTTTTTTATTAGAAATAAATTTTAAACAAACACTCCATTTACTTAATTACAATAGAAAACACAGTTGCTTGTTGTTCTATATTGAACTAACATCAACTGCAGTTGAAACCACAAGTTAAACATCAACAGAACAACTCTAGAGTGCTCCTCAGGAATGTTTCACACCCCAGGATTTGAAAATAAAATGTGTAGCAGAAAGGGATGGCAGAGATCCTCTTACTGGATGTCAAAATTATGGGCCCGATTCTAAAAGACCTGCTGTCTGTGTAAGTGACCACTTACACAGACAGCAGGTCTTTTTGGAATCTGGTACCTGGTGCAAGCCTGTTTATAGGTACGTCTTACACCCAAGTAAGTCACTTCTACTGGGACCAAGTCTTTAGGAATCAGGGCACAGTTGCACTCAGATCAACTCTTTTGGAATCTGGTCCCATGGCTACATTTCAGCATGATGTTAGTTACCTTGTAATAGGTGTATGTAATTTTCTTTGTTTATTTATTTATTTTTCGCACGTACCTTATGCCATAAACCATGATTCAGTTCTGTTATGCCAGTCTGTAGAACCATGGTGAAGAGGACGTAGGGCCATCCATGTATGGTGACATCCTCATGGTATTCTCTCTCTCTCTCTTCTGCCATGTAGTGGAATACATCAAGCTAATTTCAGTTATTCAGAGTTGTCATATTCTTAACACCGTTGATTTTCAATAATGGACAGTTGGAGGCATTATTGGACATCTGACTGTAGTACTGGACTATGAAGACTGAAAGACCCCTGATATGCTTCCTCAAAGTATTAAGCTTACAGAAACAGCACATATTTTAAAGCATGTTAAGATTGCTGTACTGTTATCAAATATAAGGTTCACATGTAGGTTATGAATATCTAGACAATAATATTCAAAGCTAAATGCAAGGAAAAATCACATTCAGCATTTTAAAATATTGTTTTGTGCATTTAAAAAGGCGTTTTTGTGTGCACTGATGATAGAAACTGTGCATTTTGTTCTTATCATTTTCCTTTTGGAAGCCACTTCATCTTTATTAACAGAGCAAAAACATGTAAATCGTGTCAAGGAGTTGTTTAGTTTTGGAGGAGAATTGTTTCCAAATAAAGAGTAAGTGAAGTTTCCATTTGTGTTCTTTGTGATGCAGCGTAGTAGAATGCAACATACTAATTCAGTTACTTGTAGACAGCTGATTTCTTTACAGACAACATGTGAATCACCAGCTCTTGATGTTAGAAGAGGTAACAACACTAAAGATCAGAAAGTAAAATATTTTCTTTAAAGGCATGGTGCGATCCTCCATATTTGGTTTAGACAGTGAAGTTTGCTCAGCTTACAAATAAAAAAAAAATGTGATCTAACATCTTTTTTGTCATTGTACTATACACGTGAAAACTGCTTACATTATACCAGTATGGCTGGGGATATTAGTTTGTGTTGACATGTTTTTCATGTTCTATTATGTATGTTTAGTTTTGCATTGCTTTATATAGTCACGGTAGGGCTTATTATATTACTTCTACTTTATGTATTCCTTAATATTCGTAGATCATTAACATTATACTCCGTTTCCAAGAGGTGATAAGGCTAACTTCTGTCATCTCAGTGCCTAATCTATATTTCTTCATTCACATATTTGAACTGTATGTCATGTTTTTATAGTCCACTTCAGAACTTTGTGGTGTAAACATTAATCATACAGTAAATCTACTTTGTGTGAACTCTGACTCCCTTACAGATATGTTAGCTGTTGCAACTTTAGCAACATTATATAAAGGTGTTTTATTAGTCTTCTGGCTTTTTTATGCTTGGAAGTCTCCCAGCTACTTACCTGAGAAGTAAGTAAGTTCTCACTGTAATTCCCTAAACATACACAATTTTAAGGTGGATAAGTATTGTCACTTTGTATTTTGCCAGTGGAAATGACTTTTGAGGAGTAAGTATCCTTTCAATGCATTTAATTTAGTAGAGGTGTATTAGTCCTTTCTTAACATTTATTTATTTATTTGTTAACCGGGTTAGTCCAACTGAGCCAGTGGCCCGTTTTCAGTGGAGACCAGAAGAGAAAAGCTCTAGACAGTTATTACAAAGTTACCGAAAAGAAAAACATCTGACAATGAAGTTTTATGCAAACATTACAATAATGTGCTTTACATGAGAATATTAGAAATTTACAAAAGGCCTTGAGAATGGAGTTTACAAAAGCATTACAATAATGTGTATAACATGCAGTACAAAACTTAGAATTTTTTTGTTTTGTTTTTAATCAACAAAAAGAGAAAGATGCAAATGAGATAGGATACTTGCAATAGGTGGGCGTTAAAAGTGTGAGAGGTGGTAAGGTGGGATTTAAGTGGGATCATTGCAGTGACAGGTGTTGACATTTAGGAGAAAAGTTTTAAGTTCGGATTTAGAGAGATTTATGTTAGAAATGATTCGGATGTTAAGGGGGAGTTTGTTCCATGCAAGGAAATACCTGATTTGTAAAGAAGTTTACCAATGTTTTTGTTTGGTTTATAGGTGTCCAGAAGGAGCTGGTCAGAGCTGCAAAGAGTTCTACGAGGGGTATAATGCGATATTAGTGAGGATAGTGTAGGACAGAAAAGGTAATTTAAGGGTAGAGTATGAGTCATTTACAACTGGAAGTGAAGCATGTGCAGGGGTAAGTCAAGCCACTGGAGTTGTTTTAGTGCATGGCAGTGATGAGATTTGTAGGGTTGGTTACTAGCAAATCTTGCAACACTATAATATGATTGACAGAGTTTAGCTAGAAGGGTAGATTGTAGATGTGAAAAGATGGGGGAGGCATAAAGTAGACACGGAAGGAGAAAGGCCTGAACTAGTTTCTGCCTAGATTCAGGGGCTAGGTATTTTTTTAGTCCGTAGAGCAGGCCGAGTTTTTGATTGGTCTTTTTGATACAGTGCTAAATATGGATATCAAATTTTAATTGGTCATTTATAATAACACCAAGAAGTTTAGTACGGGAGTCAGGTTGTATGATGGTATTGTTGAGAGAAGAAATGGTAAAGGTTGTTTTGAGGTTAGAGAGTGTTTTTGGAAAAAAGAATAGTAGCTTTGTTTTTTGGGATTTAGAATTGGTTATTGATTAGCCATTTTTTCTATAGATAGGAAGCTATATTGAGTAGTAGAAAGAGGTTAGAGAAACCGTCAGAACAGGTAATAAGGGTAGAGTCGTCCACATATTGTGCCAGGGAGGATGCTGTTCAGGAAGTCTGCAGTTGGTTTGTGAAAATATTAGAGCAGAGGTCCAAGAATTGAGCCCTGAGACACCCCAGTTTAGATTGGTAAGTAAGGGGAACAGGTAGCCTGCCGTCTTACTGATTGTTGTCTATTAGTGAGATAGCTAGTGAACCATTTAATAGTAGAGGGAGATAAGTTGAGTTGTTCATAGGTTGGTACTGGGCTGTCGGCCCTAGGGCCTATACAAGCCTAGCCATAACAATTCCCTGGCTATTTCTTCCAACACTATTTACTTCCCTGGACCCCTGTCTAGCAGGGCAACTGATGTGATCCCGGGGTGAATTTCCTTTCTCCCATCCAATCATCAAGGTTCCTTTTGAAGAGGGCCAAAGAGACATTCTGCTTGACATGTATGGGCAGTCTATTCCAGAGTCTGGGGAGTCTCTGTGTCAGGAATCTATCCCTCCAGCATGTTTTGTTTATTGTGATGACAAGGTTTAGATCCCTGGAGCATGCCGCTATGAGGGATTGGGATTTCTTTAAGTGTCGCATGTCCAACAGCTCTGGGTTTGACATGGCCTTGTATGTTAAGCAGAGATTGCCTCTGAGTAGACGATATGCAATAGAGTATAGCTGGAGTTTTTTAAGGCGGTCAGCATAGGGCATCTGCTTTAGGGCTGTGATTCTTTTAGCGAGGTATTTCTGTGGCCTTTCCAGTTGTTGCAAATGTCTTGAGAGGTACATACCAAATGGGGCGTTGTATTCTATAATGGGTCTAATGAGGGATGAGTACAGTGGGACAATGACCTTTTTTCTGGATGAAAAGCCTTTAGTGATGAGGTGTGCCACATAGAACGATTTCCTGACTGTTGTCACGATGTGGTTATCAAAGGTGAGACCATTGTCCACCTGTGTCCCTAAGTCTCTTATCACACTTTTGGTGCTTAGTGTACTGCCACCTATGTGGTAATTCACAGGTATATGTTTTTTCCCAAAGGGGATAACTACATTTCTTGGCATTGAGCTTGAGTCCATGGCTCTGGCACCAAGCATCTGTTTCTGTAAGGCCCTTTTGTAGAGTATCCACATCATTTGGGGATTCAGTAATGGCTCCCAATTTGCAGTCATCTTCGAACTTTGTTAGCCAGAGTCCCTTAGTGTTGGCCTGTACTTCAGAGAAGTAGATGCCAAACAAGAGCGGTCCCAGGACTGAACCCAGAGGTACTCCACTTGTCACTTGTCTGGAGCTGGATTTGGAGTCAGATACTTTTACAGTGTGGGTTCTGTCAGTAAGCCAGTTGGCAACCCATCAAGTGACGTAGGGATTAATGCCCAGCTTAGTAAGTTTATCTATGATTCCAGAGTGGGAGATGGTGTCAAAGGCCTTGGCAAGGTCCAGATAGGCTGTGTTGACCGCCTTACCCTCGTCCATGGCTCTGGAGACTGATTCGAAGATGTCAGTCAGGTTCAGGAGACAAGATTGGCCGTTTACGAACCCAAACTGGGTGGGGTCCAGTGTTTGAAGGTTGCCAATGACTTTGTTTATAAGTTCCATGATAATACATACCATGGCCTTGCAGATCAGGCTTGTCAGACTGATGAGCTGGCAGTTCCCGGGATCCAAGCTGGATCCCCCCTTGTGGAGTGGGATAACTGTAGCTGTGCGCTACTCACTGGGCACGAAGCCTAGGTGAAGGTATGATTAAACATGACACTTAGGTGAGGTGCCAGTTCATTTTGTAGTTCATGTAATAAACAGCCCAGGATGTCATCTGGTCCCATGGATGCTGTATTCTTAGCTTTGGAGAATGTGTTTACCTGTGTGGCCATTATTACCGGAATTTGGCAATCTTCTGATATTGAGATGGGCCATTTAGGGGGTGAGAGGGGGGTGAAGTTGGCACTGAATTGATCTGCCAGGATATTGGCAATATCCTTGGGATCAGTATATTTAATGCCATTCTGCTGTAGCTCAGAGCAGATCTGAGCATTGCCATTTAGATTCTTGACATAGTTACAGAATGCCTTGTGGTTGTCTTTGGAATCTTTGGCAATTTTATTTTCGTAAGTAGCTTTGGAGGATTTTATGAGGGATCTCAGCTTCTTACTGAGGCTGGTAAGGGAGTTTTTTTGCATCCTGGGATTTTCCTCTTTTCTGCAACAGTTTCTTCCTTTTGTTGTAAAATTTGTTTATGGCAGGGGACCACCAGATTGGCTTTCTTTTTTTGGAGGAGAGCATCTTGGTTCTATTTGGGATGGCACGATTCATGCATGAGTGGATGTGTTTGTACAATGCCTTAGTGTAGAACTCAGCAGGTGTCATGAAGTTTGTCAGTTCTGACTTGAGTAGCATGAAGTTGGCTTTGGAGACATTTTTTATGGAGGTTTCCTTACTGGGAGGTGGGGGTGGGATGTGGATGTTAAGGGTGATTAGCTTATGGTCTGACCCGACCAACCAGGGGGTGACCATAGGTGTGGAGCATCGATTTCCCATGTTGGTAATGACCAGGTCTAGGATATTGAAGCCCCTGGTGGGACTATGAATTAGTTGATCCAGGGCATTGGAATTTACGAATTCCAAGAACCGTTGGGCAAAGGTGTTGGTACATGAGTAGTTTTCCCAATTAATGGCAGGGTAGTTGAAATCGCCCAGTGTTAGGGTGTTTGGTTGTATCTTATTATTTTCCAGTGTGTTTAGAAAAGTGTAGTGAGAATCTTGGGGCATGGTGGGGGATCTGTAGCAAGCTACAATTTTGATTGCAGTCTTACCTAGTGTTAGTTGCACCTGGATAGTTTATAACATAGTTTATTGACAGGTTTGGATTGTGATACAGTATCGAATGCTTTAGAAAGGTCAAGAAAGAGGCAAGAAACCAGTATATTCTTGTCCATGGCTTCAGCAACAGTTTGAGTAAAGGACAGTAGGGCAGTACAAGTACTATGATGGTGTCTGAAGCCATGTTGCATAGGTGTTAGAAGATTATTATTTAGAAGGTACTTAAGCTGTCTGTGAATGGATTTTTCAAGGAGTCTAGATAGCGGAGAGAGGATAGCAATAGGTCTGTAGTTGGATGGTTCATTGCTGTTGCCTCCCTTGTGTAATAGAGTGATAAAAAATGATTTCCATATATCTGGGACAGTGGATTCTTGACTAGATCTATTGATCAGGATAGAGACAGGGTAGGCTATTGAGTGAGCGGCTAGTTTAAGAAAGAGGGGAGAGAAGGTTGTCAGAAGAGGGGGGAGCATAACGTCAGGTTAAGCAGGACAGATTTGATGTAAGATGTCTGGATGGGGTCGAGTGTGAAAGACGGTTAATTTAAAGGAGGAGTCTGTTACTCCTTAGCATTCTGAAGAAGGTTCCTTCTCCAGAAAATTTCCTTGTCTGCAGATGCTTGAAGGATTACAATAATAAAGATACTGCCTTTGTGTTGAAGTTCCACTTTTGACTGCTAGATGAATTTAAATTGTTAGAAAAAGTTGTTTTTTTTTTTCTGGTTCCCACATACACCACACACAACCCTCCACCAATCAGGGATAGAATTTAGAGATGTCCACGACTCGATTGGGTGAAGATGTGCAGGCAGGGTCTGGAGGGCAGAACCTAACTACAGAGATTATGGAGAATTCTGTTCAAGTGATGACTTCACTTGGCGCCAAACGTAAAACCATTACGGTTATGGCAGAAGTGCACAGAGAAGAACAGAGCATCAGGAATGCCAACGACAAAGAATCTAACATGGAAGAGCCTTTGCCTTCCTCATTTTCTTTTCCACATGACACTTAGGTGAGGTTCCGATGAAGGAAAGATCAGTGAGCAGAGGCGGGAGAAGTCAACAGAAAGGGCAGCAGAGAGGGAGGAGCACTACGAGAATGAAAAGGAAGCCACCAGAGGAAACGGTGAGTCCATATACAATAAAAAAAGCCTTCAGGAATCCAAGAACACAGTAGTCAATTTATCAGTACATGAACTAACTTTACATGAACTGAATGTGTTAGAAAAAGGCTTATCGTTTATACCAGCAGCAGATACGGACATCACTGAGATTGTGTTAGATGTTAAAATGTTTACTAGAAATTTAATGCTTAAACTAATGTATGACAATGACTCGGACAATAATGCTTTTATTTTTAAGAAACCAAGTCTGTTGATACCTAAGCAGAATTCACTAATTAATGCCTTTGAGCAGTTATGTTTAGAAGATATTTATAATGTATACTATGAGCAAAAACGCAAGCAATGTAGGAATAAGTTGTATAATTTAACTAAACAGGAACATGCAGCTGTGTTGAATTTACAAAATAACCCCCATATCATGATTTGACCAGCCGATAAGGGAGGGCAAATAGTGATTTTGAACAAAATGGAATATGATAATAAAATGTATGATTTATTGAATGACACAATATTATCAGATCATTACAGCTATGCATGTTAAGAGAATGATAGCTGAAGTGCATAATACATTAAAGGAACTGAAACATAGAAATCTCATAGATGATGGATTATACAATTATTTTGCTATTTTTAATCCTACTACTCCTAATATCCAGATCCTACCAAAGATACATAAATGTAATACAAATCCCCCCATGAGACCCATAGTGGCAGGAAGGAATTGGTGCACGGAATCCATTGCAATTTTTATAGAAAAACAACTCAAGTGCCTATTGAATAAATCCACACATATTCTTAGAGACACTGAACATTTTCTCGGAGACCTTTATGATTTCTTTATCAGTAATAGGTTGGAAATTAATGAATGCATACTGGTTACATTGGATGTTGTATCCTTATTCACTGTGATTCCCAATGAGACTGGTGTTAAATATGTTAGACTGTCAAATGAAAGTGGGGAACACAGTATTGTTGAAATTGAACTGATACAGACTTTGTTAAAACTTGTCCTTGAGAACAACATCTTATTGTACAGAGATACAATTTACTGGCAAAAGAATGGTGTGGCAATGGGCACATCATGTGCTAACAGTTATGCAAATGCTGTAATGTTAGTATGGGAAACAGAATATATTGAAGGAGGACTATGGAAGCAGAAAGTAATATTCTTTCGTAGGTTCGTGGATGACCTTTTTCTTTTATGGAAGGGATCATCGACGGACTTAATTGAATTTGTAGACTATCTTAACAACTCAACACCTTTCCTTAGGTTTACTGTCAGTTGGTCTTATACTGATATAAGTTTCTTAGATTTAACAGTTACAAAGGATAGTATAGGTCAATTAAGCACAAAAATTCATAGAAAAGAATGTCATGTCAATAGACTTTTGTCTAAAGATAGCATGCATCCAAAAATTTTTTTTAAGAATGTAGTACTAAATCGATTTTTCAGAGCTTCTAGGTTGAATGCTAGACTAGAAGATTATGAACAACAAATGTACATAAGCTCTGAGTTGAAAGAAAGGGGATATGATAAACAGATGATCAGCAGTAAAATGAAGCAGATTGTGAGTCTGAGAGACACTAGGGCAAAACCATATTTCTCCGAGACGTGTGAAAAAGAGAAGAACCAGCAAGGGGTAAAATGAAGGAGTAATATGAAAGTATGTATGAGTTATTCTAGAAACATAAAAAAATTATACAAGAATCATCAATAAACATTGGAATATTTTAACCACAGATGGTCAGATCAGTAAGTTTCTAGATTCCCAACCTCAGTATACACACAAAAACAAAAAATCTTTGAAACGGAGATTATGTACTATCAGAGATATGGTAGGAAATGAAGGCAATATAGGAACTAAACCATGCAAGAAATGTAAATATTGTCCCTTTATAGCAGAGGAGACAGACTTTAAACATCCTGATTCAGGTGAAACCTTCTTTTTAAGAGTCCGTGCTGACTGCAGTAGCTGTCATGTGGTCTATTTGGCCATCTGTCAGTTGTGCCACAAATTTTATGTTGGCAAAACAGATAGATTTTTAAAAGATAGGATTAGAGAACATATCTATCATATTAAGAAGAAAAGTACTTTTAATGCATTAGCTAAGCATGTCATAGAAACAAATGAGCATCATAAATTTAAATTCATGGTACTAGGAAGGAATTATGTAAGCAAAAGAGGGGGAGATGTTAGAAACAAGACTGAAGAGATGAAGGCCAATTGGATAGTAAGACTTAGAGCAAATGTAGGACATGGTCTGAATGATCATATACCTATGAGACCTATGCTAAAAAGTAGACCTTAGCTAAGATAAAGAGTTTTTTATTTTTATTTTTATGCAGTTCTCTTGTATGTCTTAGCTGTATTTTATGGCACATTTATATGTTTTTATACACTTTTAGGTAGTTTTAATATTTATTAAAATTAAGTAAGGAATTGTTAGGATATATGGTGATATATGTTTAAATGTTGATGATAGTGTCATGTGGTTTAGTATAAAAGGTGTGCTTTTAATGTTTGTGTTACCCCCTGATGAAGCATTCAGTGGAAGCACTTGTGTATCATTAAAGCAGACTGCATTTTAAGAAGCTGGAGCCTTGTCTTTGCTGCTTTGTTCTTTTTTAGATTTGCATCATTTTTCTGCGAGGACACCTGGTGACTGCTGGGCTGTTTCTTGCATTTAAAAAAAAATGTCTAAACCTAGACATCTTGAATACTCGCGTTTAAATCCTGAGATATGGAAAAAAATAACAGCAATGAAACGCAGGATCATAGCCCAGTTAATTGAAGTCAACGGAAACAAAATCTACTACAAAATCAACCATCTAACTTCAAAAACATTGCAACATATTTTTAATAATACAACATACAACAAAGCTTTTGAGATTAAAATCCCTTCATTAGTATTCAATAAAACAGAAATAAAAAGTAGTACATTCTACATTCAAAAATATCACAAGACACAAGCCCCCCAGTCAAATTACATTAGTAATTACCAAATTACACATTAAAACATAGTATCTAACATAAAATTTCATAAAAATTCGTTTTCATTACATTTCGACAATTAAAAAACTTTTTTTAAAAATAAAAAAATAAGACAACTACTATCTCAAATTTGTCTTCCCTTCAATATTGGCTTAATACTTATAGCTGTATTCAGACTGGGTAAGCGATCAGCTTCCATTTGCAGAATCCAGCCATACTCCATTATCTCTAACTTATTGTTGCTATCACCACCTCTTACACTCTTTACTAAACCTCAATAACTCTAAATCTGAACATATGAGTTGTGCCATGATCTTTTATATGTTTACCAAGAGAATCAGTACAGTACTATTTAAAAGGCTTTTTATGTCTGTTTTATTGAACACTGATGAAGGGAGTGTTATCCCAAAAGTGTTGTTGCATGTTGTATTATTAAAAATACGTTCCAGCTTTTTTGAAGTCCGGTGGTTGTTTGATATGGAAAAAATAGTCAATGTAAACTGCAATTTCTGAAGTTTACATTTGTGTCTTTTTCCTTGTGTGGTATTTCAACATAAGCTTAGTCAGAAATTGAAGCATGTTAACTTTCTGAGAACACATTTTCAGCAGCATAAAGTAGGAAGCAGCACTAGGAAATGACAAAAGTTTCCATCAACCTCCACTTGCTTATTATGTGAACTTGAGGAGGTTGTCTTTCAGCATCACTGCTGATAAATGCATTTTTGCCTTTAGTAATATTTTATGATAAATACAGTTAGAGTGGATAAATCAGACACAGAATTAAAAGTTCATCATTATATAAAGATTTGTCAGCCTCCAGGCTTTTTTTTTTTTTTTTTTTTTTTTTTTTTTTTTTTTTTTTGGTGACCTGCTGTAAACTGCCTCACTTTCATTGAGAAAGAAAATGTTTTTATAGCTTTCTTTGAAACGTCTACTTCCCATTGCAGTAATTGTGCAATAAATCATTAACACTAAATTGATTTGAGGTTTCGATAATTATTTTTCCAGTTTGATTCATTTTAGTAGGTCAAAATCTCAATGCATCCTCCTTAAGAATGCTGCATTTAAATTGGGTTTTATGGATATTTAGCTGAGCTAGAGCTATTTATTTTTATATTTTTGTGCGTGGGGAGTGGTAAACAGAAGCACTTGGAGCTTCAACAGTCAGCCCATGAATGAGCCCCTTTATTAAACAAGAGATAACCATCACAGCTGTAGCAGGAAAATTCCTTAATTTATGCCACTTAAGGAAACCTGAAGAAAGCTCAAATGTTTTCTTGGGATTTTTCTACTAATTACAGGCCTGTTTATGCCTCAGGATGGAGCACCAATGTATTGTCTTAAGTGCCATGGGCCACAAACCTGATTTGTTCAATAGAACTCTCTCTTAAACCCTTTAACACTTTTTGTTGTCTTATTTTGTCAAGTAGTTTTGGTACAAGTTGTAGGAGTACAACTGTTTATATACTTCAGTGGAAAACACTAACCATGTTTATGAAAAAGTAACAGTAGTATAAAAATGAGAAGCCGTTGGGTAGCTTTTTGGCAAGCACATTGATAAAGTGTAAGATGATATGTAACTTATGGAAAGAGGTGAGAAAATTAAGTTACATGTTCTTTCTTGCAGGTCAGACTAGCACAATGTTTTGGTTTGCAGTCCATAATAAGTACAGATATAATTTATGCACAGATGGTTCATTTTAATAATATAAAAGTGTGCTAGACTATATTTGCATTGTGTTTTAAACTATAGTGAGATATTAGAAACTAAACTTGCATTAACTATGTTGTAAACCATAGTAAGAAAGATTAACAGAAACTAGAAGAATATGCATTAGCATACTGAGGAAATGGGTTAGGTAGACATTCTGTAAAACAGGTTCAGTAAAAACCCTTCAGCAGCTTAAGGTATTAAACCAGAGAAAGGAAAATTATATATACAGGTGTTGTATTCCTCAACAAGAGCAGCAAGTTACGGTGCCTTTATATTTAAACCATTGTTTAGCTGACCCAGACAAGCTAATACACATTTGACATATTTTTCTTACATTTGTAGAAATCTGCCAATATATTGGTAAGAAAGTAAGAATCTGCACTTAAAGTTTTGTAATCATTTTTAAAGGCAGTTTGCTTTATGCAGAAAAAAACATTTTAGTAAACTATTAATGATAGAGAAGTGCATATTCACAATGACTCAGTATGAGAGGTGTAAGTATTTACTTAATTGGAGCTTACCTTTTCACCTCAAAACACATTCGGTAAGCAAAACACATGCACATATACATATACAGCACAGAGCACTTCCACTAAACCAGCTTATGCTAAAGTTGTTAAAAGAACTCTGGTTAAGCCTCCCAGCCTAAAGACTTAACAGACAGTAGTATGCACTGCAACACATCCATGTTCCCCCTTCAGACCCACACCTAAGATGCTTACCTCTGAGTCACAAGTGTACAGACTGCAAGCCCATATGACCCACTAAGACTGCATGAAACCATGGCAATGTTTTAGTAACAGGTGATTCTATTGTAAGGCATATGGACACCATGCTTAGCATGTTGGATACGAATTGCGTGGCAGCTGTTTTTCTGGGGCTAGGATCCAGGATATAACAAAGGCTCTTAGGTCCCTCCATCCTGGCAAATATGATTATGACCTGATAGTGGTCCACATGGGGATGAACGACCTTAGACAATCTACCCAGAGGGGCATGCATAAGGATATAATAATGCTTGCTGTAGAGGTCTGACTAGGATGTGTCTGGGAAAGTAAATGTAGCATGGGAACATGCACTACTGAAATGGATTATATATTGTATATAAAAAGCTCACCAGTGTTTCAAATTCATCAGTGGTGTAACTGGAAGTCTCAATACCTGTCTGCATAGGATTATGAGACCCCCCCCCCCATGAGATTGTTTATTCTCCTCTCCAGAAGATTGAAAGTAGTATTCATTTTGTTCCTTTATTGATACTTTTGTGTACATATTTACCACTTGCTTAATTGCATGATATGTGAAATTAACAGGATTTTTATGTTTCTTTTATTAAATTGTTTGCATGTAAATTGATGTACTGTGCTTCTATTTTTGAGTATAATTATTTAGCTATGGGGCTTTAAAGTTATTAGTAACAAACATACTGCTGATGATTTTTTCTTTTGAAATATTTCTTTCATAGAAATTGCACTTGCCTCCAGACTTGTCAGACACAGTGAGACGCTCAGGCAAGCAGGATCTGGCAGAACCTACAAAATCGCTGAGCTTTGGATGTCCCACTACTGCTGTGAGCAAGAAACACCTGGACTTCTAGGGATTTCTACTTAACTGTTCCATATTGGTTTACATAACAACGTAAATTAGCATATGTAAATCTTTTTTTTAATGATCTGGCCAGGAATTCACAGAATTAAATTAACATGTTTGGCATGTATAGTAATGCCAATGTTTAGAAAATGTTTTTTGTTTTTTTGCTACAAAGTTGTCAGCTTCCTTAATACTTTCACTGATATGCAAACATTTTAATGAAATCTTGTAGGAAGCAGAAACTTTTGGAACATAATTATCAACAACATTTTATAAGAAATAACTTTACATCCAGTTTGTGTATGCTTTGACACACAAGCCTTTTGAAAGCCTTATGAAAATCTTTTTCGTAGTGTTTTGTTTCTGTTTGTCATAAACAGATATTCTGTTTTAGTCTGCCACAAACAGTGGGATATTTTCACTCTGTAATAGTCTGCACAACTATTCATTGCTGTTGTACTGACTCTGCATTAATAAAATATGTCCTGTTTCAGTAATGTGACAAATCATTAATTATGTTTCAGTAGTGTGACAAATCAATCATATCAAGTGTTGTGGCATAGAAGTGTTATGTGTCAACATTTTTGTTGTATCTTGTGATTTCTAAAACTGCAGTTTGACAACCTTATTTGAAGATGCCATTTACCTGTCCTATTCCATTTCATGTTCCTTTTGCAAGTAAAAACACAGTTTTGTACTCTTCAGACATCTGTGTGTTCCTATTTTCTTTCAGATACATATATTAAAAACCATTAGCTATGCAAGAAACTTTAAGCTAAAATAAAAAGTTAACACATCTTCAGGAAAGCTCATTTTTTGACGTGTCATTACAAGTGCATCTGTGCCAAGAACTAGTTAGTACTTTAACTGCTCTCACACTGCAGTTATTACAAATTTTCCATAATTCCTAAATTAGAAATAATTTTATTTGAAAAATTTTTAATACCTGTATTAAAGCTTATCCGTTTCTGATTTCATTACTGTAAACAATTCACTGGCCTAGTGATAGGCACTATTAGTATAGAGTACTTGAAGCATACTTCAATTTTATTAGCTCTGTATATGTACCTAGCTTTTTTGATGAATACTTTTCCAGTCTTCTTAGATGAAATCTTCAGAAATTTGTTGTTACCAATGCTTTGTATGCTGAAGGTAGTAAAACCCAAACTGCTTATACTTTTGCCACTAAAGTTAGCAGAACACAGTTGATAGTCAGTTACTCAGACTATTTCAGGGGAAATATTTTGTCTTGGCAGTATTCTTCATCTGCTGTTGCTTGACCACCAGGAGCTGAACATCTTTGCTTGATAACTGTTTATTCTGTTCATTATTGAATAATTTTCCCAAAATGTAAATGTATGGTTTATTGAGGGTTCATATTATAAGCTCGAAGGTTCTGTTCAGCGAATACGAAAAGAGCGACACATATTTACTCAACCACGAATACACTGAACTCTGTAAACTGCGAAATTCAAAATCATGAATCGTCATACTCGGCCAACCCCTTCGCCTGCGACATACTACCTACCCAAACAAAATAAATAAACCACATACATACACTATATCTATGCACTTACCTTAACCCGCACCCTAACCCTAAGGTCCGTAACTATTGCACACTTACCCTACAGAGATATACCCAAACAAAATAAATAATCCACACACATACACTTAAAACCTTACTTCTAACCCTACATTAAACCTTACATAAATTACCTATCTATGCACTTACCTTAACCCGCACCCTAACCCTAAAGTCCATAATTATCGCACAGTTACCTTACAGAGCTATACCGCAGACGGGCCAACTATGACGAATCGACATTTCGAATTTCCCGGTTTTGAACGTTCGCTGTTTTCGTGTTTCGCGCAATACATGGCGCTCTTTTCATATTCGCTGAACATGACCTTCGAGCTTCTAATATGAACCTGTTTATTGAAACATCATCTGTTTCTGTTCAAACATTCAAAAGTAAGCTTATGGCGAAGGATACCATTGGGAAACTCTGTCACATCATCCAGTACTGGTGGGAGGTTAACAGTGTCCTTCATTTAGCAGATTGTCCCTCACATCCCCCACATGAAAATTTGCATTCACCCATAAAGTCATCAGGGGTGGCTTTAAAGTTGCTATGGAAGTACTCTGCTTGATATATAATGTTAGCCTGCCCCAGAAATGGGGAGAGCATTAGTTTAGGTATCTGTCTCACCACCTGGTGGATTTACGTAGTAGTATAGGTTTAGGACTCTAGAGCAGTCTTTGCGTTATTCTTGAATCTATTTAGGTGAAGAATCAAGGAGTGTTGAATCATTCATAGCAGAGGTGTAACTATTATGGGCCAGATGGAGTGGCTGCCCTCGGTACAAGCTATTAGGAATGCAATCAGCAAGTGTTGATGGGGGTAAGAATGAAGTACTGTCATTTATTTATGAAGCCAGGAGAATATTGCAGCTTCTTAAATGAGTGCCAAGATTGCATTTGTGGTTGCATTTGCCGTTAAAAATAAAACAGAGATAAAAAGTGTGCTAGTAACTGCACAAAGGTGTTTGCCACAGCTGAAGCTTCAGTTACAGAAGACATTTTTCCCTTTTTATTCTCAACTTTGGGAACATTATTTTTTTCTGGTCCTGAACTTTGGGTTGAGGGTGGCATCACATTACTTGAATACAGCTCTGATTCATTTCACAGAAAGATGTGCAGAGATCACCCTTTAAGAATTTGTACAATACTGAACAGAGGGACAGGACGGTCAGAGCAGCAGAGGGTACCCGGAGCTGAGATGTCTTTAATGAACAAAGATTAAGGTCTCTCTACGTTTGTGTAGGTGCAATCTTTGTATTATTGCTGGTTTTACACAAGTCTGTGTTAGAATTTTAAACAGGTAGTTGATGTGCCTAATAAATGGTTAGGCTTGTTGAAGCACTATATATATTAACAAATTTTAACTAATGTTAAGTGGAATTTTAATTCAGAAGTCAGTTTTAATTATTTAATTGTTTAATGGGGAGGGGTATAAAAAGGTTGAGTTGGTAATGATTATTGTTCTGAAGAAGACCAACAGCAATTGGATGAAAGAGCTAAACCTGTGGAGTTGTGAATAAAGAGTTTTGCACAAGTCTTCATGTCCAGGGTGCCTTCATAATTGTGAGTGTCAGTACTTTGGTTACTAACATTGTATTCAATAATGGGCCTAATAAGGGAGGAATACAGTTGAAGTGTAAGGTCTTTGAACCTTGAAATGATACCATGAAGGATAATTGTGCAATTTTAGAAAGATTTAACCACCACAGACATATGGTGGTCAAAGGAGAATCTGTATGTAGGCCCCCAAGACCCTGAGTATTGTGTCAGATTTAAGTGGAATATTATCTACATGGTAAGTGATAGTGATGCTCCGTTTACCAGTGGAAACTATGCTTCATTTTTCTTTGGCATGCAGGGTAAGCCCATGATTAACACACCAAACGTGTTTGGCCTAGCCTTTGCTGGACGATTTGCGTATCAGAATGTGATTTGATAACATCCTCCAGTTTAAAGTCATCATCAAACTTGGTTAGCCATAGTCTGTTGACATTAGTTTTCATATTGTTTCTACCAAAGAGGACAAGGACCTGCAGAGATCTCTGGTGATAAGTTTTTGTGTAGAGCAACCCCCCCCCCCGACTTTAACAGTATAGTTTCTTGAAACTGGGGTGCTCTGTTGGATAAAACTCTTGCATATTTTCTGCATCAAATGTTTACCAAAGAACATTGCATGGGTTAGAAGTATTTGGTTATGTGTTATTCAGAAAGAGGTGCAGCCATCAGGCTCTTCTTTGGGGGTATCATCTGTTTACTACATCATTACCAGTTGGTTTACCCTCCTCTGCCTTTGGTAAATTTATCCATTGAATTCTGCTTCCTTTTCAGCTAACACACATCTTGTGCCATTGTATATCCTAATGCTAGCTTGTGTAAAGCACATTAAACCTCAAACTGTTAGTGCCAGACGCATTTATTTTGACTGTTTGAAAGTATTAGCCAGCGAAAAACATTTTAGTTTGTGAGCATTTCATTAGTTTCTAGAAGATTTTCTCCATCTGATCATTTTTAATTGTCATTACTTTTGCATACCTTCCCTTTTTTTTTGTTTAATTTTGTGTATTTTATTTCTCCATTCTAAGCAACATTATTTTGTCCTGCATTTCATTGTTTTTATTGTTGGTCCCATTTTGTCACTTACTGTTCAAAATTGTTGAACTCATTGTGTCATTTTTTAGTGCAACTTCAAATTGAGTTCAGACGTTGTTTTATTGTTTGTGAAAAGACTGCTCTGTGAATAACTATTAGCTGTGCACCAAATTCAGTAAAACTGTCAGAAGGAAAATCCATTGCAGATGTGTATTCTTCAAAAAACTCGAGCCTGGAAAGTAAAGAAATGAAAGAAACAACAACAAAAATCACAGCTAGACATCTTCCTATGTGTGTATATATCATTGCTTACTGCCATACCATACCAACCAAATTAGAAGGCAGTGAATATACTTGGTTTATCTGTCAACTCCCATGTCTAAATATCAGGGTTCCTACAGATATTATACCTCCAATGAAAAAAGAGAGTAGCAGTTTTGACCCCCCCAAAAATTACAGAACCAGGATGAATAGTGGTCTTCGGACAGTACTACAGAAAATGTCCAAGCAGTCAGAGCTGCCTGTTTCCGTGGGATTTTCTGTGGATAGAACAAAGTTCTGTTTCTGCTTTTCAGTTTCTCGTAGATGTCAGGCAGCCCCACATGGCTATCTGACTTCAGCCTTTTCCTCCAGTACTGCTTCCCCCTTTTCAGTTCAGTACACTATCTGATGCTGGTCAGACTATTATTTATGAGCTTTTTGATGAAATGATTGAATGCTCAGGTGAGCAAATGATAGAAGGTTGAGCTGGGAAGATCGAAAACCCAGAAGACTGAAAGGAGTGGGTCTTCTGTTGTGTGGGATTGTAGTACAGTAGGGAACAGGGTATTGCAGGGTATTAGTTGGCATGTAATTAGCAGCGGGTGTGGGGGGGCTGGCCCCCTGCAAAAACAGGTGTTTTTTGTGCTTAATTTTCAGTCTTCAGAGTTTTCTGTCTTCCCAGCTCAGTCTACTGTCATTTGCTCATCTGAACATTTGATTATTCCATAGGAATTCACCTCAACACAGTTTCATACCCACCTCTCTCTCTCTGAATGTATCCTTCTGCTGAATTGTATATGCATATACTTCTGTATATTTCACTGTTGAATTGTTATTGCTTATATTATTCATTTGTTCTATTTTTTTTTTTATAAATGTACACCCAGGCTGAGGCTAAAAAACAGTCTGTCTGGGTCAGTGTCTATCCTGGTTAATAAATTAATAAATAAATGAACAGGGTGCAGAACTGAGGAAATGCACAACTCAGAATTTTCTTTTAGACCATTGTTCTCAGCAAGTGCATGTACTGGAAGCAGTAGTTTTCATGTAAAGACCAACAGTGGCCCAGGGAAAATAGACCCATGTTCAAAGGTCTGTGAAAGTCTGTAAGAAAGCCAATTTTAATATTTGTGCAGAACAGGACTAAGCTAAACACGTTATAAGAATTTGGAAAATAAAAAGCGAAAATATATATGGAATATGGATGGTCAAGTAATGTCAACAGCAAAACTGTTTATAATGCAGAAATATGCTACTGATGTCTGCTGTAGTTCAACTTTTAAGTAAAAGGCATTGAGAAATAGCTATATAGCATGAAAGGAAAGAGGGACAGAGCTCACCTATCCCACTGCATATAGGTCTGCAGTGACTGTAGATCATCCAGCACACAGCAGATCAGTGTGTTATACTCGTATTGTGAAGTTGATGTGTTTTAGGCATCAGAATCACTTCACTTCCTCTTTTGGACTTTTCTTTTGAGAAGAGCATGCTACTCATGGCACAGCACTGCATTTTGGAATATTCTTTTGTGGGTTGTTATACAAGATATGGTAATCAAAATTATAAATCACCTAGATAAACAGGCATCATTTCCAAATGAACTAATTGGTAGGTACAGAGCACCTAGAGATTAAGGCCATCAGTTTTCTGACTTGAAAGCATTGTGTTGTTCAAGCTATTCTTGTTCTTCAGACAGGAAATCCAGAATGCTGGGCATGGTGAGTTTGTACTAGTTAATATTCCGTAGTGCCTCATTTGAAACTGTTTATACTTTGAGACAAATTTGAGTAAGACTTTCAAGTTGTAGTAGAGGAGAAGCAAAAGAAAAGTTGGCTTCCTTAGTATCCAATGAATAATGTTTTAGAATAGGCAAGACTCTGTGTTCTTTGAAATTCTAGAAACATACTTTGCAAGCAGTCTTTTATTGCTGTTGTACCGTTTTTACCTTTTGCTGTTTTTGCTACTTAGTGCTTGTATGTAACCCGGGTACGGTGTGCAGTTGGTCTTGCTGTGATCAAAGCTCTTCTCCAATCAACCAAATGTAAATAAATAAATAAAACTTTTCCTCGAGATCAGCTCTTTTGGCAGTGGCACTGAGAGGGCATGTTTGACTTACAACAATGGCAGTACCTGAAGATACCAAGCACCATTAAAACATTAAAAAAAATCATTATCCACATCTACTGTTTGGAAAAGATACATAGTATGTAGCAGAAAAGATTAAGGATAAGGAAATGATGGCAGGAAAGGAAGTACTGGAAACAGCAGGAAAAACTAAGCATTTTTTGAGATGACCGCTGTGTGAAAAGGGAAGCAAGAGCATTTAAGTGTGTGTTACATGCTTAATAATTAGGAAATGAAGGTAAGGCAGCCATACCAACCCTTACTACTTTCTTCCCTAATATTAAAGTAAGGGACCAGTGCTTTACCTGGGCCATTGCAGCCGAATAGGACATTTCTCCTGCAGCCTCTTGTGCTCAGACCACGGAGTCTGCAACATTAAGGAAAAGAGCATAGTACTGTGTGGAAATACACTAATAACTTACATCACTGGGGACTCTACTTGGCAAATTCTCTCTCTCTCTCTCTCTCTATATATATATATATATATATATGTGTGTGTGTGTGTGTGTGTGTGTGTGTGTGTGTGTGTGTGTGCGCGCGAGTCTACTTCAGAAGACTGAAAAAACAAAAGACTGAATCCCAAAAGACCAAAAATTCAGAATACTCAATGATGGAATTTGCCCCTTCTCCACTGTTGTGTGATCTTGGAGTTGGTATGTATGTAGTTAGTAGGAGGCACAGCCCCCCATATGAGGAGTGCAGGGGGGCTTGCCCCTTGCATTAAAAATGTGTTCAGTATTTTGGGATTCATTGTTTTGGTTTGTCAGTCTTCTGAAGTAGACCCATATATATACACACACACACACACACACACACACACACACACACACACACACACACACAGATTTTACCTTGAATACTTTCACTGAGTTTTCATGTATGTATGTGAGGGAACCTTTAAATGCTAACTTACTTCTCTATGCCATCTTCAACGTCTCACAAATTTAAGCATTTTTATGTTTAAAGGTGAAGACAAAAGTTATATTGGTTCATAGGTAAGTACTAAGCAAGCTGCCATTGTGGGCAATTTTAAGCCAAGCCATTTTCCCCTTTTGTGCTCAGAGTAACTTATTCCATTTGGCTATAGATTGGCCTTTCCTATCTCATGATTGAAAATTATGTATTTCTCCTAAAGAAAATAACTGGAATCATACTATAGATAATTTGAGGGTGCCTATGCATGCGATAAAGCATTTAGAAGCTGCCTCTGAACATCAGTAGTACAGGGGGGCCAGTCCTGGGGTAAATTTTCTGTTTCCCATCCATAAATCTAAGCTGTGCTTGAATATACAGGGATGAACTTTGTTCTAGATGGGAAGTCATTTCCAGAGCAGTGGTATCCTCTGCAAGATATACTTGTCCCTCCAAACCATTCTGTTGATGTTGCAGAAGAGATTAAGATCCCTAGTCAGAGTATTTCTGATGCCATTCGGCTTGCTGATGTGCAGTAAAGCCATCAGTAATAGGTCGGAGGATGTCTTGTATGTTAGACACTGGTCCCCTTTTAGCAGTCTGTAGGATACTAAATATAATGACAGGGGTTTGAGTCGGACTATCTAGCACATGTTGTTTAGGCCTTGTATCATTTTAGTAAGGTATCTCTATGGGCATTCCAGTTGTTGCATGTGTCTGGACACATTCAAGCCAAGGGGTACATTATAGTCATTGACTGGCCTAATCAGGGCTGAGTAAAGGGAGAGATTGACATCCCTAGCACTAGACAGAATCCCCTTGTTTATAAGCTTTGTGATATAGAAGGAGTTTCTTACAACAGTGGACACATGTTGGTCAAAAGTTATGTCACTGTCACATAAGATCACAAACAACTGGGTCCGCTGTTAGGGTATATTGTCACTGTGGTAGTTCCCTGGGGTAGATGACTTCCCAAAGGATACAATAATGCATTTTATTGGGACAAACCTTCCTGCAGACAATACTGTATGACTTTACCACAACATAACTCCCTTTTTACAGATGGTCTTACACATTATTTTTAGTTGATGTAGCATTTTTATGACCTTTTACCAATTTTTGACATGTCATTTTTACATTCTCTGAGGTTAACTGACTGATTTATCTCATAATTGCCCATAGTCACAGGCATCATTTTTCTTATGTATAATTTCCAAACAGTTAACAGGTTTCCAAGATCATTTTATTTGTGGTACTCATGTAGTTAGGTTCTTTTCCTTATTTAGATACTGAACGGCAAGCTGTTTTGATTGCCAGTAGTATATCAGTAACTTGAGCGTAGGCTTTACTGATATACTACTGGCGACATATTTTCCCTCATACTTCTTGTCCCCCCACCACCACAGATGACCAGACCAACTGACTGATCTATTATTTGATTGCATCTACCTTTGCGGAGGACATGTGGAAGAACAGGTAGAGGGCACCAGGTAGTATTGCAGATTCTTTTTATAGTGGGAATCCCACTCCCCCTTAAACTTTTTGATCATGGCAACTTTAACTATCTTTGTCACAGAAGTTTCATTAAACCAGTTTAATTTTTATTACTGGTTTGCGTCTCAGATTTCCATATTGCATCATCCCTGAATCGTAACATGACTTAACCATCCACTTTCTTCTGAGAGTGGGGCATTTTGGCTGTTTTGTGTATGCAATAGAAAAGTGTTCTTTCAAATGCTCAAGAAGATGCGTATTCTGTGCACCTTCCATTCCTCTTCCAACTCTACCTACCCACCTACTTGGAAACCATGCTCCATATTCCAGTATTATCCTACTAATAAAAAAGATGTAAGGCTTGTTGCAAATAAGGTGATAATGCTTCCTAAAAATAGAGTGCACAGTATTGTTTCCACTTTTACTTTGTTTCCAGGAAGATGGAAATATTACCTTCTGTTTTATTTGGAGGTGTATATGCATAAACATATGGTGCTACCCTTTCAATGAGAAATTCTAACTAGTCTTTAGATAGTCTTCTTCCAATACTCAGAACAGTGAACTTGATTTATACATTGTGCTTTCCACTTGTCTGTGTTTAAAACTGAGTCACTGCAAGAGTTTGACCTGTATTGCTATTCCAACGTTATTCATTTAAATGATCTACTTTGGGCTTTCCGGCTACATTTCATCATTAGCAGTTTCTTAAATAACACCTTTTCAGCGAGAAATTCAGGACGGATTTCTTGGCCCCTCTGCCACCTGTACTCTGCAATATAGACTAAAATGTACTTAGCTTTGACATGTCCCTGTCCTTCGGGTTTATTATATGAACCCCTTCTTTGTTGTGCTAGGTTAGCACTGTAAATTTAAAGTGTTGTCATTGGGTACTCCTTAGCTTTCTAAATGTTTACGTGATTATCCATCCATGAATTGGCATGTACAGGTCTTCTGTTGTGCACTTAGCTGTGTGATTTCTTGTTTCTGCAAGGAAACAGAACAATCAGCCGTGACAAGAAAGCCTTTTTACTGGAATGTAGCAAATTCTTCCAGAATTGCTTATGTTGTTTTTCACGCTTCTTCATTTAGGGTGCTGTACTGGATTGGCATTTCAGTCTGATGATCTATTCAGTAATCTTAACCGTCTTAACCCCTGTGATGATGGCTTCATAGTAGATGATTAACCCCCTGTAGTACAGGTAATTTAAGAAATCCTGTTCCCATGTTAAAGTCCCTGTTTCACTTTAACAGTGCATACTCTAGTACTCCTCTTTTGACAATATCCCACAACTTTTTGCTCATGCTGTCTTCCCTCAGTCTCGTATCTTTACATGATGATGATGTGGATTAAGGTGATTTTTGTTTCCAAAACTTAAACAATCATAGTCTACAAAAATCAGTCTTGGTTTGGATGAAAAAAGCAGCTGTTTAAAATACATGGAGATACTTAAATGCCATTTGCAGAGGTCCTTTTGGAACTTGACTGTTGCTTCATATAGTACACCTTTTGTCTCCCTATACTCAGCTGAGTAGACTGACTTATTATGAATGAATTGGACCTTTCTAAATATTTGAATGACTGAGAAGTTATAGACTAATTATTTGTCTTTAGAAGTCTGACATGATAAACTGTTTGTTTCCTTCAAATGCTAAAATGGAAAAAAAATGCTTGCTTCTGTTTCATTAGCCTAGCTTTTTAAAGTTTGTCCAGATATATCCAGAGTGCACATAAAGCATTCAACTTCTGTATGCATTTTCACTACTGCCCCCGTATATAGAGACCATATGGGTAAGGTCTGTCTGAAATTTTTGTTATTTATCAGAACATCTGGCTCCATAAAGTTCTCTCTCTGCTAGGACTGTATCATGTTTTACTGAAGTCTTTGTTCCTTGTATTTTCTTTGTTGATACTGAAACAACATAAATGATAGGTTTAATATATCAATGCTGTTCTTTGCAGAAAAAAAGCAAACCAGAATAAGTTGTTAAAAATACTATTTGTATATTGGGCATTTTTGTCATCTTACTTGTTAAATAGATACTTTGTTTAATACGCTTTTTATATTTCTGGATTTCTTATATCTAATATTCTTCACTTAATCTGTGAAGCATTATTTCTTGGACCCTTTGCTGATCATTTTCTCAAATTCCTTAAGAATGTCATTAGCTGATGACTTTAAAGGCCATTTGCCAGCAGGAAACCAAACATTTTGTAAACTTGTTTACATTAATATTTAAATCTTTAGTCATTTATATGAGAAAACTAAGTGAACCAGTCATTCATTATATGCTGCCATATTCTTAGTTTATGTTTGTGTTTCAGGCATGTGGTCCTTTCATGAAAAGCTCCTATCCTTTAAGTCGACACTTTTGGCCACTGGTCTTGGTCAACTATGTACTGTGCTTGAAACAACCAGAAATGGTCACCTACAAAAATATTGTTCTCTGCTCTTCAGATTCATACCACCTGTTATATCACACTTTCGTCTTAATCAGCCTCTGGTCATTTTATTTTGCAGACCTCGTGTACGAGGAATAGCATCTCCATTGCCTTTCCCTTGTAACACTCATGTACTGTTGGTGTCTAATGGTACCACTACCCTCATACCTATGTTATCATAAATTAGTTGATACCTCATGTCTGGTGCTGCTACTTTTGTAGCAACAATGCAGCAGATCTAGTAGCCAGCATTGTCTTCACTCACCACTTTGTCATTTCCTACATGACACCATGGAACTTGCATACTTACTGTGTAGAGTACTCCTTTTGCAATAAGTAATAATTGCACTTTATTTCTGTATTGTGTGCTGGACATACTAGCTACTGAGAGGTGTATGGCAGTGGCATAGTTAATGGAGAGTAGCTGGTGATTTGCCCCTTACAGTCATTATGAGGACAATGCATATCTGATAAAAGATGATGTTTAGAGTTTGACATGCCACAGACACCTAGCATACTGAGTCACTTGCATGGATGAATATTCAGTGAGTGTTCACCAATAATCAACTTCTCATCTGTCAGGTTGCATCAGAAGGTGCAAAAAAATTGCGTAGCTTCTTTTCGAGCAAATCCGCTGAAACTGGGCAACTTTGCATTACATTCACATTGGGATTATCTGCATTTTGCAAAATGGATATTAGGCTATATTGTTCAGTGCTATCAGAATTTTATAACTGTCCATTTTCCACTTTGTTTGCATGCAGCTTATGCATTTTTATTTTGTACCATAGTCTGATGCTTAATTGGTTAGGGATCCAATTTTATTCTGTGCCAAGGTTTAATTGGTTAGTAACTGCTTAGAACTGTATTGTCTGGCTTCTGTAACTACTTTGATCACAGAGTATTGTTAGAATATTCTGCTATATGAAGTTTAAGGTTCCCCCTCCTTCATAATTGAGGTCACAGTTCAGCCTTTTGATGTTTCCATCCCATCTTTTCAAAATACCAGCAAAATATCTCACTGTGCTGTGTAGCTGCATACAGCATTTTCAAGGTTGCAGGCACTGGCAGGGCTATATTAACAAGGGATTGCAGCTCCAAGCCCTGTGTATGAAAAAGGCCCTGCTGCTGCTGGTGCTACTCCCTGTTTAGTTTGAAGTGCCATGCTGCTGTCATGCCAAATAATTAGTCCCCTTATATTTTTTAGCTCCAGGCCCAAGAAGCCCATAATTCAGCACTGACAAGTAAATCATAGAGCAATTAGTGTTTCTTTCTCAATTTCCTTTTATAAAACCCTTGCATTTTAAAAATGTCATTATGGTAATCAATAAGATGATTTTTTTTCTGGGTGGTGATAGTTTGCCATCTGGTACACAATGATGAAAGTAGTATTTTCTTTGAAGTGCAATCATCCACTTTCCAAAATCTTGTCTCTGTGTGTGTTGAACAGTGGTGTAAATTTCATATTGGCTGGTGTGTTTTGTCATATTTCATGCAGTACTGTTTAATGGCTATTTTACTAGCAGTCATCTGTGCACAACACAGACTTTTCTTTTTTTGATGAAAAAGTTGACTTCAGTTGTGAATATAGGAAAACCTGAAATTGTTTTTCTCTGTATACATTGACATATTAGTTGTATGCTGTTTTGATTACTCTGAAGCTGGATTTATTTGTAACTGCATTTAATAAAGAGAATAACTTTCACAGACAGATGTTGTTGTAATTAATACTTGCTTTTACCTTTTCAAGCAGAATCCCTGCTGAGATTGTCAATAAGCATTTTAGCTTACCTTGCAAGCTTAACGTCTCAACTAGACATTTGTAGATTTGTTATTATTTCAGTGCTAGAATAGGTTCATATATAGTTACTAGGCATGCAGTCTAGGAGACCATAGTGGAGCATAGTGCACACTCCAATTGCCCCAAAGCACTATCTGGTTAAGCGACTTGGTCAAGATCACAGAGAAGACAAAAGTGGAGAGATTCAGACCCTTTACCCTTGGCACAGGAAGCAGCTCATTAACAAGTCAAAGCTTTAGTCCTCAGTGCTATCTGCCAGGGATCTCCCACCACCACCAACACCTAAAGCAAAAAAATCTTACTTCCTCCAAGCAACCTGTGTACATATTTGTTCTTCCTTCCCAGAAAGAGCACCAGTCCATTCTTTCCCCAGCTACAACAAGAGCCCTATTGCCCATTCATACCTTGACTGCAGAAAAGCTTACCAGCCCATTTGTTTCCTTATTGGAGGTAAGAGTCAGGCACTGGCAGGCCAACATTGCAGTGAGAGAAATCCTCAGCCTAACCACCCATGTGATAGGAAGCTTTACGCCAAAGGTAGACATTTGCTTGTCTCTGGACCACTCCATGGTTTGTGTAGCTTGAGAGTCCCATGTCTCCCAGAGTTCTGTCCTGGAGTTTCATTGCTTGACCTGTAGGGGCAACATGGTTAATTGCCTTGGATAGGCAAGTCATTGTTGTTCACTCTCGCCACGCCCATTTGACCCTTCCAGTTCAGTGCTGGGCCCAATGTAAAACAAATTATAGGTACTGCACCAATAGTGATATTAACGTATTGCTTGCATCCTCAGACTATCCACCTAGAGCCTAGGTTTAGGTATCTCATGCAATTTGCAGTCCTGATACATCCATTACCTGCAGTACAGCATAACTAGTAAGATGGCCAAGCTGCTTATTTCCAGCTACCCTCCCACCATTAAAGTTGGGCACCAACATTTACCATACTGTAGGGAGACAGACACCTGGCAGGGAGACACACTAAGAACAAACGCATGGAACTTGCAGTCTTCACTGCATAACCTGAGGTGCAGTTGAAGCTATGTATGTTTTTTTCAGTTATTCATATTTAAAGTGATCCATTTTAACTTCCAGGCAATTCTGAATTGGATTTTGAATTAAACTGCTGAACATTTGCGTTTTATGTTGTTCACTTACTTGGCAGCTGTATTGATTAACATATCACTGAGTGTACTGCTGCAAATGCTCATAATAATCCTTGTAGATGATAGATTTAATTTCACTGTCCAGCCACCCCCTCCCTTTTTCAGTTTCTAACCATTAACACCCACCACCATCTAGTTCTTAGAGAATTTTGTTGCTTCCTGAAAACAGATATACATTTATCTTTTACCTCTTACATAAATAATTTACCCCAAGAGCTGGGGCATGTTTAACCAGAATATAGCTCCACAGTTGTAAATGCACCATTATATTCTATTTTAAACATTGCATTGTTATACCTCACTAGTGAGTACAGCACAACTGTTTTCACTTTTATCTCAATAGAAAAGGTCTTTAGTAAAATTTCTTAAGCATTTTTCTTAGAACAGAAATATTTCCAAAATTGTCCTTGCACTAAGTAAAGAGCCTTAGCAACTGCAAATTTTCTAGAAAAGGTAAGAAAATTAAAATACTAATGATACAGGCATGCAGCTCTAGAAGCATAAGGAGAAACATATTATCTATGCCAGATATGACCTTGCAGTGTTACTTAATATGTTTGAAATGCAAAACATAATGGCAGAATTATGTAAAACAAGAGAAATAAAGAAATTAGACATTGTGAATGAAGTGAGGATATAAAGAAATAAAAACCCATGTATGTGACTGTAGTAAATATAAGAGAAAATAAAAGGTCATTGTACAGATACTATAGATGAAATGCTTGCACAGAAGGATGTGCCCAGCAATGGGTAAATGTGTAAAGAATAAAAAGTTAAACCACTTTGCAGGTATGTACAAGAGTAACAGTGGAAATGCAATCTGCATTATAGAGAAGCTATTAACTCGAACAGGACAGAACTGGCTTCTCCAAAACATACCTTAGGGAAAGTTTCCAGAAAAATACCATGGACTTTATTTCACTAAGCAAAAAGGGTTTGAAAGAATGGTGATAATGCCATGTCTTCCATTCTGGACCAATTATAAGATATAAGGAGGACCATACTAGTCAATCCATGAAAAAAAATTGTTAATACCCATCCACTCATCGGGATTATGTTTAAAGGATGAGAGTGAGTCACACTGCTTAACATGCAAGAGGAATTTATTCCAGATGATGGGGCTGGTGCTGAGTTATAAACCTGTCCCTCCACCTGTTTTATTTACCTTTGGTTCTAACATTGTTGGGGCCATTGGACTTGGAAAGATAAAGGAGGATGAAGATAACCAGGTCTGTTAGCCATGGTAAGGAAGATAAAGATCTTCCTCCTCAAAAGCCTGTAAGACACTGAATAAAAGTATAGAATTTCCAGCTTCTTTTGATACCTCAGAGATTTTAGACCTGGGATAGTTTGGTTAGAAACCTTTGGGATCTAATTGCTTCATGTGTTTTCTGAGCTATGTCTGAGAGTGGTCATTTTACTAAATAATTAGTCTGATCAATGTGGAGTGTAAGTGAGTGATTATCTTTTTAGACCTTGAAGATATTTCTTTTGCAGTTAACTGTGCTAAATAAAAGGATTTCTTGACAGCCATTGTCACATGATGAGCAAGAGAGAAGGAATTATCAATCCACGTTCCTTGGTCTCCAACCATAAATTGATAAGAAGGTACATGCTACAACTGGTAACTAGCTAGTTTTATCCATTTCTAATTGACCAGACTGCTATTGTGTACATTACCATTTATGCTTATAGTAATTTGGCTCATTTCTCAGCAGTGGAAGAGTAACTGGAGTTCTCTGTTTTAATTTTGTAGTGGTGTGTGTTCACATGGGTCTTGAATGGAGGAAAGTTCAATGTTTTTCCCATTTCCTCCATCTCCAACATTTCAATGGATCAAGAGTCCATAAAAGTTTTTCTCTGAGATGGATTTCAGTGAATACTGACTTGACAAAATGCATATATTCCCTTTTTGATTGTGTGTGTGTGTGTGTTGTATACATACACACATATATGTGTGTGTGTATGTATATGTAATTATATATATATATATATATATATATATATATATATATATAATCTGAAGAGATAGAATGTGCTAATTTTGGAGTGAATTCTGTCAGAGATAATTCAGCATGCAATACAGTTATACGTATGGAAAATGGAACAAAAACAACAGTGTACAACTCTTAGAAGAGTAATTATTAAGCTTAAAAATAGACTGAATTTGCACAAGGAAAATATAAGTTTTATGAAAGTTGGCTTATTTTTTTAGTTTCATTTATCAGGCAAAGGGATATCAGCTGACAGTATTAATGTAAATTAAAAAATGGCATTACACCAACAAAAAGGAAAAAGAAATAAGCCGATTAAGTTTGCTGTTTGTAAAATTACTTTTGTGTTCTAAAAGCACCATTGAGAGAACTTTTGAAAATGAACACAGCATTTGAATAGTGAGGTGCATGGCAAATGCCTTTAGCTTAGACAGTAGTGCAAAGCAGGGCTAGAAGCTGATGTAATTTCAGTATCCTTAAGGGTCTTCTTGAGGTCAATAGAAGATGATAAGTAAAAGATTATAGCTTATAACTGCTGGTTATTGTCCAGTGTAGAAGGGTGATGCTCCTAAACTGGAAAATAATTAAAGTATGGGCAAGTGAACATTTTCTGTGTATCTGTTTGTCAAACACTTCACACTAATCACTGACTGCATGTGGTATTTAATAACCGTAGTTACTGGGGTTTTTTTCAGCCCTGCTGACCATCATGCTGTCCTATCCGACACCTTCATAAACCATTAACTCTTCAAATCAAGACAACACCCTGAGTACAGCAAGAACCCATAGGCACTTTTCTTCCTTTCTAAGGTTATAGTCAGGTGAGTGAAGTAAGTGTCATTCACACAAGGCTACCTACTGTATTCAGCCTAACCCCAACCTACAGCAACCAGCGAGTTCCACAGTTACTGCTAACTAGAGGAACCATGCATTAATTCATATACATTCAAGCCTCCTTATCTAGTCTCACAGACATTAGCAGCATGAAAGCCATCACAGTGTATAATGCAACATACTACCCCAGCAATACTGAGGGGGAATAACAATGGAATGAGATAACATCTTTTACCTCCATGAGATGGAGGATTTGACATTGACTTCTTACTCCCGTGCTCCCTGTCTAGCTCTTCTAGCTTCTTCTGCTAAATGAATAAAGGTCAAATGAAGCACAATCAGGCCTAATCCATATATACCACAAAGATGGCCTTAGAGTTGCTATCATTTCTTTACAGAGAATAAGGAGTAAATTGCCTCTGAACATATAAGCCCAGCACAGGACTTGTTTTATTTGCCTTTCTACTTTGCTGAATCTTTCAGTTCTTTATGTGCATAAAGCCAGCAGTGTAGTATATGTTATCCTTTATGAGTAAAATCCCTTATTTGCTTTCATATTTCCCATTCTCTGACCACCAAATTACTGTTGCTCAATTCCAAGTTAGTATATTTCTTAAAAAAGTGTCCACTTTTATTGCCCAGGTTGTATGACTGTTAATTCCTTAAGTTAAATGTGCTCACATTTTTTTTCTTTGCTTGTCTGTGAAAAAGGTCAGATCTCACTGACATGTATTTGTTTTTCTGTTAGATTATTCTCCTGTTTTTACAGTTAGTGTTGCCCAGTTGTTTGATGTCAAATGCCTTATTAGTTTGCCTGTCCAATTGTTTTGATTTTACATTAAAATTAAAAAAAAAAAGTAATGTGCTGATCCCTGTGCAAGACCCATTTACCCATTGCCCACTTAATTATGGTTCTGCCTGTTTGTTTCATTTGATTCCTTATTAAAATCTCCTTTCTTTACTAATCACTTTGGGGCACTTATTTTACCCATTGTCTGCTCAACTTTGGTTAAAAAGCCTTCCTCATAGTTAGTATTTTATTACTATTTTCATTTGATTACGGAACAGGCAGGTCCTCATAACACAGATATGCCAGCTCTACAAACACCCCCTACTTACTTCTAAACCCCATAACATCCATGCAGTGCTATTTTCCCATGCAATATTTCTTCCCAGAGATGCCCCCTCTCTCTTTAAATCCCATTAAGTGAACAGGTAGCTTCCAGTAAGTATATTGCAGTTTAGTTTTGCTTTTCAGTTCCAGTATATTTCACTGGATGTTGCATGTACATTTGACATAACTGTCCATTTATGTATTTAGAAGCATATGGCAAGGTGGCCAGTTTCCTTACAAGAATATCAGAATATGTAACTAGCATATAAATAGCTGCCCTTAATAATCTATTTATTAATATTTTGTGGTGGTGTCCAGTTTCACAAAGTTTTTATTTTTTTTTTTTTTATACAACTTGTGGGTTAGACAAATTAAATTGTTATTTTACAGATAGAGCCACTGCAAAGAAGAACATCTCCTCAACATAATTCTAGTGTTGATCATAGTAATAGTCCAGGGACTTAACACACTGTGAAAAAGATTCAAATGTTTTGGAAAAAAAAAAACAGACTTTTGCTCCATTTGTTTTAATTTAGATATTGGCAAATAGGTGTGGGGCCATATTAACATCCCAGATTTTTCTTTCTTTCTTTCTTTTTGGAAAAATGTGTGAACTATTGCAGTAGCATTATGAATATCTGTCCAGAAAGTCTGGCATGTGAACTCATTTTCTGTCCAGGATATAACATTTTCACTTTTATTAGTGAGGTAGTTTCAGTCAGAAGTTTAAGATTTGTGCAAATATTAGAGGAGAAGTTGTAGATAGCAATTAATAATGAGCTGAATAATTTTATCTGGGAGGAGAGGATGGTAAGAGTAAAGTTAGATAAGCTTATTCTTCTAATATAATAGTGTGAATTGGGATTACCCAAGTTGAAGTGGTATTTCAGAGCAGCACAGTTAAGGTTCCTATACAAAGCACAAGTAGAAAACTATAATTCAAAGTGGAAACAGATGATGAAATGGGGGAGCTCAAGTAACAGGGAGAGACTGGGATTTTTGATGCAAACCTTTAAGGAGAACAACAATAATCATATAGAATGTTATATCCATAAAGTAGCAGAAGGTCTTCTAAGAACTAAGCCAACATGGGAATGGAGAAAGGAGATTCTGCCGAAAGGGATGACTGCAATTAGGGATACAGACAATAAGCAAGGGGGGGGGTGGGAATATATTCGAGAAAACTGCCAAAGGAACCAAGGTACTGGGAACAAATAACTAGAGAGGGAACGATAATAGAATGGAAAGATCCTAAGAACTTATTTGACCTGCAGGTTAAAGACTGCCTTCCATATCAAAGATCAATATCAGAGTATAGACAAAGAGAAAGAAATAGGGAGGTTCTAAATAAAAGACCAGCACTGGTAGAGGTTTTAGCAGAATGTAGAACAGAAGTTGCCATTAAGAAAGTAATAATTAGTAGAGCATATAAAATATTGCATGATATCTGTACAAATCGGAGGACATTACAAAGAGAGATTAGATAAGCAATTGACAAAGAAACTGTGGGAGGATATATGTTTGCCTCCCAGATATGCAACAAAATCTAGAAGATTTTGGATCTTTGCCTGGAAGTGCTTAGATAGGTATTTTTAATACCCCCAATAGACTTCAAAGAATTTTCCTTAGGTAGACAGCAAATGTTGGAGGTGTGATGGGAGAAGAAAGAGGTAACTGGGAACATATTTTCTGGGAATGTAATGATTTGGTAATCTTTAAAGATTCCCTGCAGACTGCCCTGTCAGAGATGCTGGGTGAGCAAGTTGGAGTGACTGGTGAATTTTTTTGAGCTATGATACAAATTTGGAATTGCCTTGACATAGTAAGGCCTTGCTGAGTCTAATTATGATGGCTGCCAAAAAAGCAAATACTAGAAAATGGAAACCCAAGTCTAAACCAACTATGCTAGAAGTATTGATGATAGTAACAGAGTTAAAACAACTGGAACTTGGATCTTTAGAAAAGAGTAGTAGCAAATTATATAGGAAAAAATTGGGAATTGTGGAATCAATACATGCAGAGGAGGAATGAGGTTTAAAAGAAGGCAGGATTTGAATGAGCTATGTAATAGTTGACTAACAATGACTGTATATGTTAAATAATAATTGCAGGTACAGTTGTGTCAGCACTGTTTGGAATGTATAGTGTTTGCAGCTGAGATTGTGTTACTATGGTTTATAGTCGTTTATGTAAATGTAACATGGTCTATGTCATACTTGATATTTTAATAAGGATGTTTCTTGCTTAAAAAGGTTTGTGCAAAAATTGCAGGATGTGTAGACATGATATACAGTGTGTATGAAGAAGCAGATAAATAGCTTATATGATTCACAGACAATGAAGTATCTCAACTGTAGAGTAAATATCTGTGTGAACTCTGTTGATAGTGTGAGGGATATCTGCAGATGAGCAACCTGCTAACATAGTTCACAGAAAGTAAAACTGTGCATCATCAGTGACAAACACTGCTAAAACATACATACATAAAGAGAGAGCTACCAACCCTGCATCCCCAGCCCTGATCTGCCCATATAGCAGCTGTACTACAGCTGGCAATGCACTGTTGTGTACACTAATGTCTAAGCAAGCCATTTAAAATCATCATTGGCAGATAAACACAGATATACAGAAGGTGGTTGAGATAAGAGCAGACTTCATAGAAATGTCTCACACTAGCACAACTTGCAATGCTCAGATATGACAAATTGGTATTCATGTGAACATCTTACAGACCTGCCTGACCTACTGTCTTCTCACATGCAATCGCATATATACACTGGTCTAGTGTGGGGGCAACTATACTGCAACTGCTAGTTCTGTCTTTATGTATATGTAGCAACAATTTGACAGCTGTCAGACTAACAGTCATATGCTGTGAAAACCACCAGGATACAAAGTCCAAATAATAAAAACAACCACTACAGATCAAAAATCCAAATGTATTTCTCTTTGGATTTTTGATCTGTAGTGGTTTTTATTAACTTGTCATATGCTGTGGTTTGATAGCTGTCAAAATAACTGTCAGACTGACAGCTTTTCTGTATGCACTTTAGCAGAGTTTGTTTAGGCCTAGAGCATACCCTCACCTGGCTTCTGCTGAATGAAAGTCAAATGTAAAAGTAATTCAGAGTACAGGGAAAAATTGGAACTGCATGCACCACGCAGTATTAAACTTCACATTTGGTAGCTGTACACTCAGCACAGAATGTGACAAGCAAGAAAAACAAGAGAACCATGCATAACAGCTATAAATTCAAGACAGTGGTATTCAACTCCTTAGGCGTAGTAGCAATTAATCCCCCCCCCCCCACTAGTACTACTACTGCTCATTCCAGGATGGCCCCACACTAAGTCAAATCAGGCTGATAAATCTTGCACAGAGAAAAATAAGTGAAACTCAGATAAAAAGTGATTTAAACTTGGCAGAACAGCAAAATGACTTCCGATGCAGTAATAAAATGCTAATAGGTAGATAAATATATTTTGTGAGGTTTTGTGAAATACAACAACATTTTAAGCTTCTCAGTGTTTGCATTCAGGCACACCTCTCTGCAGTCTTAGTTGAAAGATAGCAATGAGCACAGCTAAACAAATATCAAACAAGAAAAATATTACCAATAAAAAACAGCAAAAAATTCAAGTCAGTTGTGCTCATCTACCTAGGAACTACAGCAATTAATCTATCTCCACTGGAATAACTAATCATTCCAAAATGCTCCCAGATTAGGCCATAATTGGCTGATTCCAAATAAAAGTTGCTCAGAGAAAAATAAGTTAAACATGGACAAAAAGCAATTTAAAGTCATCAGAACAGCAAAACAACTTTAGGTACAGAAAAAAATTAACTTTCCTGCATTCTTGTGAAGTCCAGAAACACTTAAACTTCTGAGTATTCGCCCATGGTACAGCTGTCTGCAGTCTTACTGGAAAAACAGCAAAGAGTGCAGCTGAGTACAGTATTACAGAAAGTAAGCAAAACAACCTATAAAACAGGTATAAATTCAAGGCAGTAGCGTTCAGTTACCTAGGAGAGCAGCAACAATTAATATACTGCCACATGATTAACCACTACATGTGCAGGATAGCCCCCTTACTAGACCAGAAAAGGCTGACACCAAATAAAAGTTTCACAGAGCAAAATAAAGGAAACTTCAGATTAAAATCAGCAAACCAACAAAATGACTTTTAAGTGCAGTAACAAAATGTAAAACAAACTTTCCTGATTCTGTAAAGTCCTGAAATATTTTAAGCTACTCAGTGTTTGCAGAGACAAAGCTGTCTGCAGTGTTACTGGAAAGGCCTATGTATGATTATCTTAGAGGCTTTTTCTACTTGAGTTCCTGGCTTGATCTATTTATGGCCTATGAAAACACAGAGAAGTAAGAATCAGCATGCGTGTATGTGTGTGTGTGTGTGTGTGTGTATGTATATAAATATATATATATATATATATATATATATATATATATGGGTCTAGGACTATTCACTGAAAGCACATTTCACTGAAGCATATTTGACTGTGCACAATTCACTGAAACACATTGATTGTGAGAAAGACTGTGCATCTTAGTATGACAATATATGTGTGTGCGTGCATGAGCCTCTGCATTTGTATGTTTAAGACCACCTGTGGCAAGTGCAATGCTCCATGTTACTACTTCAGTCTGCACCACCCAAGGGTATAGCATGGATATAGTTTAATGCTGCTGTCCTGAACTGTAAAATGTAAAGCAGCCTGTTTCTGAGATATGGAGTTTGGTATACCCATCTCTTAAACACTAGTGTCAAGGTATCCCCATCTACTCAGTGTTAATATCCCCCAAACTGTTTTATTGTAAAAATCAGTCAGCCCTTCGCATCCCAAATTATACAAACATAAAATGATTGACAGTTCAACATGCTTTGCAAAAAAAAAAAAATTCCAAAATGGTCTGCTTTTTTAAGGGCTTCCATATACAGGCTTTTAAAGCCTTTGCTACTCCAGTTGTATCTTTTTTACGCAGAGTTCATCTAATGAACATCCCAACCAGCAAAACACCAGAATTCCCAAACAGGATGATTGTTTATTGAACTTCAGCTAACTTTAGGAAAATCAAATATCTGAAGTCATAGCCTGCTGTTGATCACCCTCCATAGTTCCGGATGGCCATGATAAATTCCTGAAGGATATCCCTATAAACACAGGTGTATTCCTTAGTGACTTCAACTATCCTAACATTGATAGGAGTACCTGCATTTCCAACATATGGTATGTTCATTTATTGAATGAAGAGAGGCCCCACAAAAGCTGTACTGCCCCATAAATGATCTATGAAAAAAGAGTAAGAACACATCTTTGAAGAAGTAAGAATGGCCCTAAGGAAAATTATGTCGGGGAAAACAGCAGGTTCTGAGATATTGGGTGAGCTAACAGAGAAATGGCTCCTGATGGTGCTCATAGCTGTACGGAGAGAAATTAGTATATATAGATGACTAGAGAATAAGCATTCTTCTGGCAATGTACAATATCAAAAGGAACATTCAAGACTGTGGGTAGTACAGAAGTATCAAACTCCTACCACACCTCATGAAAGTGCTGGAGAAGGGTGATTGATCAACACACAGAGTAGTAAAAATTAAGCTGATCAGTTTGAATTCAGATCAGGATGCAACACTTCTGATGCAATGTTTGCAGTGTGACCAGTAGAAGAGAAGAAGCAGGAGATGAAGAAAGAGATTAACTGGGCTTTCTTAAACTTGGAGAAGGCATATGATAGTTTTTTTAAGAAAGCTGATCTGGGCAGTCCTGCAATGTTTGAAGTCCTACAATTGCAGACTCTGCACAAGAATCCACTGACACAAGTATGAACAGTGGTTAGAGTCACAGAGGGGTTCACATTGAGAGTGAGTATGCACCAGGGTTCAGCTCTAAGCCTACTGCTGTTCATACTGGTGTTGGACTACACTATCAAGCAGGTCAAAGGGGATAGGTCGACAAAGCTGCTGTATGCAGGCATTGTGACACTACAAGCAAACGGTTAACAAAAACTTCAGCAAATGGCAGGGAAATGGAATTGCCTATGGGATGAAATTGAGTACTAACAAAACAGTTGTCATGACAGCAAAAGAGGAAATCAGAAGGGTAAAACTGAGAAAGAAGGAAAATAGTGAAACAGAATAATAACTTCAAGTATCTAGTGGTGACTGAGGAGAAGGGAGATCTGAATGAGGAGGACAATGCTAGAATCAAAGCGGCTGCAGCCAAATTGCACAGTGTGTCAGAGGTAGTGTGTGGCAGAAGAATACTAAAGAAACTGAAAAATAAGGTGTACAAAGCAGTGGGGCATTTCTGTATGATACAGTATCCTGGGTGGTAAAGGCAGAGCAATTGAAGAAGCTAGATGCGATGAAGATGAAGTGCTTGACATGTATGATAGTATGCACACTGTGGAACAAAAGAATACATTGCATCAGATTAGAAGCCAGACCAGTTCCAAATCCAGAGAAGGTCACAAAGAACAGATTATGGTGGTTCAGGCACATGTGTAGCAAAGCAGAAGGCAATTTGGTGAAGAAAAATTATTTCCAATAAAGAGATGGATGGAGTGATTGAGGGAAGATCTTTAACAGTCAGGCATGACTTTCAAAGAAGGTAGGAGAGTGTAATTGAATCATGAGAGGTGGTGACACACTTGATGGAGAAACTTCCATTTCTTTCAAACAGTTACCGCTCTCCCTAAAGACACTAAACACTCTTGCCCCACTCTCATATCTAGCACCATTAATACTAGCCTCAGCCATAATACATCATTCACTTTTTCCCCAGTATCAACTAGCATTATCAGAAAACGTAGGCTCAGCCGAAATCTACTACTGTTGCTCAGACAATCTACCTGTTGAATATATCAAACTAGTTGTTGCCCTTACTCCATATCCATCCCTCTCAACCACTCCGTAAAAGAAAACTGTGTCCCAGCCTTATGGAAAAGTCCTACCCATACCACTTTACAAAGATGGAAACTCTACTGTCCAACTACAGATCCATTGCCATATTGTCCCCTCTTGTTAAAGCCCTTGGGAAATGCAAACAAATACAGCTTTTCAAACACATCACAACTAATAAACTCTCATCACTCACGGCTTCCACTCACATCAAAGTTCCACCAATGCCCTTCTGACTTTTACCTCCACCATTAACCATAATATAAACTTGAGTAATGTAATATCTGCTGTTTTTCTTGACCTCTTAAAAGCTTTTGATACTGTCTTTCATGCTTTTCTGTTATAAAAGCTATCATCTGTAGGTCCCGGATCATCATGCCTTGAGGGGTTTAAAAGTTACCTCTCCCAAAGAGTGCAAGATGTAAAGTGGCCAAACTTTTCCTTTCCTTTCTCCTAGTGCCAACTGGAATTCCTTAAGGAAACATACTTGGCTCACTACTGTTCAGTCTTTTCACAAGTAGCCTTAACATAGCAGAGAAACATGCCATTGTTATGCAGTATGCTGACAACTCCACACTAATCCTTGTGTACTGAAACCTAGTTACACTACAAAAGAAATCCCACGAATCCCTTACATCTTTTTGAAACTTGGTTAACCAATTCCTAACTTTTCATAAATCCAAATATTCTGAAATAATCCCCCTTACTAATGGTTTGAAACAATCAAGTGCATTTTTATTGAGCCACCGTATGATCCAGAAGTGCTGCTTTTTACTTGTGTTGCACCAAACGGTTTCTGTCTTTATGTATTGTCATTTCCCATTATTAGACCCCACTCTATTTTGATATGTTTATTTCTGTTTTAAATGCACTAATTCCAGCTTATATTTTCTGTTTTTTTTTTCAACTAAGAGTCCTGCTGTGCATTGTTATTCTCCACTTCAAACACCAGTGTGGTACTCGCCATAACATTTGCAATATGCGTTACTAAGTTTTCCATTTCCGTACATAGGAAGTGCAGGTTACATACTATTAGTCTTTTTATTGATCTTAACATTTTGCTCCACCAGCTGCATCTCTGTTGCTGACTCAGTGAACTTTCATTTACTGAGGGTTTCCTCTTCTTTTTTGTAGAAGGATGAGATAGCCACAGTTCTTTATTCTCTTCGCCATTTTTATATTGAGACTTAGATATCTGCTGGTCTTCCCGAGAAGTACTTGCACCAGAAAAGGTAACAAGTTTGTTTGATTAGACTGTGCGAATGTTCTAGCTTCAGCATTAAAAATAACCATGGTATTCTCTACATTTCTTGTTTATATCTGCAGCCTTAGGTTATGTATCTTTTTATTCTATGATTGCACCAGGTACACTAGTATAGTCAAGTACAGTTGTGTACATTTGTTTTTTATGGTTTGTGGACTCTGAATGCCTATGCTGTTCTCCATATTAGTCACATCTCAGATTTAGAAGGTTATTTTTAGTGTCTTCCTGCAGTTTGCAGGAATTATTTTCATTTTGCAAGGCTGTTACAAAACAACAACCTTGTATCAATTTAGCATAAGAAGCAAGGACTGAGAAACATTGTTTTAATTTACTGTTTGTGTCAAAGATTTGTTTAGGATTTTATTTTCGTTCTCCATTTTCTGCACTTGGTAGTTGGCTTGAGGATAGCATTATACTATTCATCTATTTTGCAATGCAACTTTTTTGCCTCTACAGCATATTAACTACGGATCAGAAGACTGTAGGTTTGAGTCCTACTGTGGTCACACAACAAGTAACATAGCCCTTTCCCTTACCTCTGTGAACTCACTCATCTAACCAGCAACAAATGGGGCAACTCAAGATAAATATGGCTAGGCTTGTAAGGGCTCTAGTAACCTTCTATGAACCTGTGAACAAGGTTTTCATTCTTTCTGCTTTTTTCCAGCACCAAGATTTATTGAGTACGTTTAAATCAATGCCATTGCACCTCTGTATTTCTTTATACAGGTCATTGCAAATGGTTTACTTTCATTTACAGTTTCAGATTTTTTTTTTTTTGTATAAACTGGGCCACTTCATTTTTGTGAGTGCAAGTTTATGTATAGTTACTGAATTTGTACTCCGTCTGTCGGAATTGTACCTTTTGGAACTCATTCTCAGATTACACATTTTGATACTTTTAGATCAAATAGAATGCTATCAGCTCTTGGTGGCTCCTGACAAAGTTTTTCGATCTCACTACTTAGACACACAATGTCAGCTAGAGTATGAAACTGATTTCTCTTAAGTCTTTCTAATTCAAATACCAGACCATTTTGCCCTTTGTTCAGTATATATGTTACTTGGCTTAACACCTTAAGGGTTACTGTTATTTCACTGTTGAAACTTGTACAGAAGGTTCAAATAATCTTTTGAACCAATCAGCAATTTGTTTGCATGCTTTATTTTGACATTTCTTTTGCTGTACAAGGTCAGAAAACAACACTGTAAAAGTCTAATTTTGTTTTCATTTTTGAAACCATCCAAATCTAATGTCTTTTTCATTCTTCCTGAACGTATGGGTTTGGATCTGACCCTCAGATCTGACTCGGCCATATATTGCAGACCTCCGTTCCAGCTCTAGATCTCCTCCCTCTACCACAGTACTCTTTTCCATCCCCGTCACCTCGGATCTCGTTTGCCGTCATTGTGAACAGACACAAGTTCCACTATCTAGCTGTAATATGGATATTTGTGAGTTATTCAACTTTAAAAGTTTTTCCCCCTTAAAATTTGTATTTAGCTAGTTTACTATCCTCCCTCTTAGTTTATCTCTGGTCAATTGGGTTTTTTCTTTTTTCTGTACTATTATTATAGTAATTCTGTATTACCATTGTTAGTATTTCTGATTACCGGGGCAGCCACGGTGGTGCAGTGGTTAGCATTGTTGCCTTACAGCAAGAGGTTCTCCGGTTCGATCCTAGGCTGGGGTGCCTTCTGTGTGGAGTCTGCATGTCCTCCCTGTGGTCGCGTGGGTTTCCTCCGGGTGCTCCGATTTCCTCCCACATCCCAAAGACATGCTGTAGGTGGATTGGACACTCCAAATTGGCTTTAGGTGTGAGTGTGTGCATGTATGTGCCTTCAGTGGAAGGTTGGGCGCCGGGCTGGCAACTCAACACCGTAAAACTCCACTGCCAATCATGAGCGGATAGGTGATCCACTGTGGCGACCCCTAACTGGGAAAAGCCGAAAGATGAAGAAGAAGTATTTCTGATTACCCTTTTTCTCTATAGGGTATTTTCTCAATTTACCATCATTAGTAATCAACCTTCCTTCCCTTCTTCCTACTTTCTGTGCCTTATAAACAAAAAAAAAAAAAAAGAAAACTGTTAGGACCAAGTGGAAGCATGTGTCTGTGCAGTAAAGAAACTAAACTTGTAATCAAACAGTATAATGCTCATGTAGTGGAACCATTAGAAAAACTCTGGAATAGAATAAAGGGACCATCCGCATTCACAAAATCAAAATATGGTTTATTGTAAATCAATGAGGGCAGCAAAACATAACAAAATGATGCAGTACAATATTAGATATGTTAAATCAAGTGCTTTCATCCTAATCATGTCAGGACTTCATCAGAACCTATTAAACATACTAAATGAAGTTGATTAAATATAAAATCAGGGCTAAGTCATGTGTCAAACTGGTCCAATCTCAATAGGGTTGCCATAGAAACTATCTAAGCAGAGGCTGCATTACTAGGCAACAATATAAAACACTGTGAAAGGAACCATTATATTGTACTGAAAGCCTCAAATGTAAATTATATCAAGTCTAACTGTTCTACTTTATAACAAAGAAGGAAAATTAGAATTAGAGCAATTAAGGTATAAAAAATAAATAAAAACCTTGATCATTACTTTAAGTATTGAACATTCCAATTGTGTATATAAAGTATAAGTCAGAAAAAAAACTGTAAAGCTTGACAGACATGCTTTAAAAAAGCACATCATGTAACAAGGCTGAAAACAAATCTGCACTAATGCATATACAGTGTCATATAAATGTAAATTTGCTAAAATATAAAAATATGTCCTAAATTCTAAAATAATGTTCTCCAAGCTTATACACAATTGGAATGTTCGAAATTTAAAGTAATGGTCAAAGCTTTTCTTTCTTTATATTTTATACCTGAATTGTTCTAATTCTAATTTTCATTCTTTATTATAAAGTAGAACAGTTAGACTTGATGTAAGTTACGCTTAACGCTTTCAATGCAATATAATGGTTCCTTTCACAGTGTTTTAAATCATTGCCTAGTATTGCAGCCTCTGTTTAGATAGTTTCTATGGTAACCTTATTGAGAGTAGGCCAGTTTGACATGTGACTTAGCCCTGATTTTATATTTAATCAACTTCATTTAGCATCTTAGTTTCTGATGAAGTCCTAACAGGAACAGGACAAAATGCTTAACATATCTAATATTGTACTGGATTATTTAGTTTTGTGTTGCTGTCTTCCTGCGTTTGTGATAAACCATATTTGAATTTTGTGAAACCAGATGGTTGCATTATTCTACTACCACAGTTTTTCTAAAGGTTTCACTATGTGAGCATTATACTGGTTCTTTTAACATGTTGAACAAACCAACAGGCTTTAGGAAATGCACTTCTTGTGGGCATAAAATCACAAATTCAGATGCTCACATGGTGTGTGTACTGTCTTGGGGCCGCATACTTGGACATGTCTTGCCAGATCTGCTGTACTTTTAATCCAAGAGCTCTAGCAGACAGACACAGTAAGCTTATTTTAAGGGGGTCTTCTCCATTCTACACCTTCTTTAGGGGCTCAAACACCCTCAAAGACTAGAAAGTCTGCTCCTCTGGAGCACAAGAAATGATCCCCTCTGAAGTCCCCCAGATCTTCATTGCAGCCTTCCTTGAAAACTAGAAAAAATTTGGATCTGACATTTGACCGTTTGATCCAAAGCCATCAGATCCTAAAGTGTCAGCTCCATCTGTTGCAAGTCCAACAGTACCCCCTTGGATCCTAGGTCACTGGATTTGAAGTTGGGTACTTCTTATAGGAGTGCAACTCCAGAGTTTATCATCAAACCAGTTTTGTCCACCCTGCCTTTTCAGTTGCTTTAGACTCCAAAGAAGCATTCAAGGCACCCCATCCACTACTTTTCTAGGTCCTCCAGAAACTTGTCAGAAGCAGATGTAGATAGGGTGATATGAAAGTTTCTCAGAGCTCAGATCCAGATGGGGGTCTTACAAGCTCCATCCCCAGTTAGATCCATGAGTATGCCTGTCATGTCAACGACCATCTTATCCTTCTCCGACCTGTCCAATGGTTTTGGAGCCCCAGGATCAAAATCCCAAAGCAGTCTGGTTTCATATCTGAGGAAGGCTTCTTCATCCTCTCCGACTATTTCCTGGACCAGTTCTGTTCCAATATCCTCAGATCAGAACAAGTCTTGGAGCCAAAGTGCAAGTGTTGGGTCCAAGAGGATAGGTTTGGCTCTGATTTTGTTGGATCCACCCCTTCCCCTTGGAGCCTCAGTCCTGGAAAGTTCAGATCTGATTCCACCCCCCAAGGCATGGATCTGATGGTGGCCTAGACCAACCTTCATTGCGAGTTTTGACTCCAAGAAGGCAGGTTGAAGCATCTCTGGTTCCATCGGCTTTCAAGATGTTGGAAAGGGCTTTCTCTCTCCAAAGAAAAACACCTTTTCATGTTTCAGATACTACCCCTTTTCTGTCATTGGTTCTGAGTTGGTAAGGCCTATTCCACAGGGACAGCCAGTTCCAATAAGTCTCCAATCAGTTCCAGTGGAGGAACTTCCCCTCTCTTCTGACACTTCACCTGAACACCCCATAGAGGAGAAACACCAGTAGAGAACATGCAAAAGGATACACATTGACTCCCCATGGAATCTGTCATGGAGGATACCAATTTTGATGAAGGAGAGGGATCCCCCAGGTCACCATCAGGTGATATTTCCTTTGGAGATATTTTAGAGATCCTGAAAGAAAGAGGTGGTTGGTCTTCCCAAAATCTCTCACTAAAAATATCGGTATTTTGGAGGCTTTTGGTTCTGTCCCATCTACATCTTGGGTTACTTCCTGGAGGATGAACTTATTGATTTGGTTTCCCACTGACCATGGAAGGAGCCGGATACTGTCAAACCCATTCCCAAATGACCCGACAAATTTTTACCCCCGCCAACAAACAGAACCCAAGAAAGAGCTAGCAGAGAAGAGCTCTTCCGTCCATCCAGAAGAAAGTCTAGAGTGTCGGACAGTTTTGGAAAGTGAGCCTTTGCCTCAGAAACCTTTGCTCTGAGGTCACTAAACTAGCTGGCACAGCATACTCTGAGTCCATATCTGCTGAGAACTTCAAAAGAGCATCCTTGCAACTAGCCACTCTATTATCTATATCAAACACTTTGATGAGGTTGATCCTCTCACACAGCTAATGGTACCTTATGAGCAGCTGATTCAGGCATTGCCATAATGAGACATGCCTAGATGTGGCTATGCAACTTTGCAGAGCCTTTAAATACATCCTTTATTAATGCCCAGTTCGATGGCACTTCCATGTCTACCATGGAAATTTGGTTTTCTATGCCTCAACGCACCTTTTCTGGGAATCAGAGAGGTGGTAAGAAAATGTGGTTCTGTAAATCTCAAGGACCTTTCCAAGATTTCCAAGTTTTATGTGGGGATAAATTCCTCCAGTGGCAGAGGAGGAAAATGTAATGGTAGACATCACCAAAGAGGCAGAGGAGGTCCACAGAATCATGGCTTCAGAGATTAATTTTCAGACAGTCCCTTTCAGTACTCCTGAAGTGCTTCCAAACTGTCCAACATGGAGAAGTCAGGGATTGTTTGCTTTGCACCCAGACGTATGGGCAACTATAACACAAGACACATGGGTGCTAAGAATAATATCCAGAGGTTATTCCATACCATTTTTCTTTCTTCCATTTCACCAAAGGAAGAAACTTCCTGATATTCCACCCATTCAAAGGAAGGCAGCAGCACAAAACTCCAGACGCTGCTAGACAAAAGAGTTATTCAAAAGTTCACACTAGACCAAATAGGATTCAGAACTTCTTCACACTTCTTTAGGGGACCTCAGACCCATTTGGGATCTAAGCAAATTGAATCACTACATAAAGAAAGTGAAGTTCCGAATGTTCAGTCCATCCTACCCTTCACAAGCACAATTTGATTTGCTCTATAGATCTTCAGGATGCATACTGTCATATTAAAATAGACAGGAGATCCAGAAGACATTTACACTTTCAGCTAGGATCCAGTCATTACCAATTCAGAGCTATGCCCTTTGAACCTGCCACAGCCCCCAAGGTGTTTACCAAATGCATGACAGTAGTGGCAGCTCACTTGAGACTGAAGGGATTCCATGTGTTTCCATATGTAGACAACTGGCTCGTCACTGCCCCCTCTAAGCATCTACTTTGGCATGCTAGGGACTGTTTGCTCCAGATTTGAAAATCTGTGAGAATTACAGTAAATCATGCCAATTCAAACCTATCATCAGTTCAGTTTTAGATGAGACATCAAAGGTAGCATCTCTACCTCCTCATCATGTTACAACTATCAGAAACCAGGTTCAGATTCTCCTTGCCCACCCATCTCATCTGGAAAACAAGGTTAATACTTCAAACACTAGATCAATGGCAGCAGCCATAGTGCTACTTTCTCTAGCACATTTCTCTATGTGGGTTCTCCAATGGACTCTAGCTGTACAGTGGTCCATTCTAAATCAGTCCCTGTACTTTCTAGTAAAACTAACCCCAGTTTGCAAGTAACACATTTACTGGTGGATATAATTGGATGATCTTCATCTAGGCAGACCCTTTTTTCTACCAAACTGGTAGCCACAGTGACCATGGACATTTCTCAACTGGGATGGGGTGCATTTCTTGGGAAGAATGGACCAAGGCATGTGGTCCCCCCCAAGAGAACACGTTTTACATATAATGACAGCAGTCCTATCAAGTTGCTGTCCCCTTGGGGACACTTGCAGTTCAGATAGACAACATGCCTGTAGTTTGGTAGATCAACAAACAAGAAGGAACTCAATCTCATCCCCTTTGCAGAAAGACCATGAGAGTTTAGGAATGGCAATTTCATCAGACTGCTTTCTAATTCCAATGTACAATGTGCTAGCGGACAAACTAAGCACGTCCATTCTGATGCCTCATGAGTGGTGTCTCAATCAGTCTGTAGCAGAAATGATCTTTCAGCACTGGGGCTGACCTTGCTGTAACCTATTTGCCACTCCCCTCAACAACAAGTGCAGCAAGTACTTTGTTCTTATCCCCCCTCAGGGGGAGTCACCAAGAGATGCTGTAGTGCATGTTTTGTCCTCGGGACTCCTTTATGGTTATCCTCCACTCCCTTTGATATTCAAATTTCTCCAGAAAGCAAGTGAGCTGAAGAGCTCAGTAATCCTTATTGCCCCTTTCTGGCTTTGGCAAGTGTGGTTCCCCTTTCTGTAGTCTCACCTTTATCCTCCATGGATACTGGGGTCAACTCTGTATCTCCATTCTCACCCATCAGAGATCCAACATCCAAACATTCAGGCTCTCAAGCTAACCGCATGGTTTCTTCACTTCCAGTAATAGACAGTCCAGACTTTCTTTCCCTGTATGTGACATTATTTTGGCTCGTCAAAAAGATTATACCAAAAAAATGTACAAAAGCAAATGGAAGAGATTCTCCCTTTGGGCGTAAAATAATGAAATTGACCTTTTCTCAGCCCCAGTTTTTGTAATTCATCAGTTTTTGATGACTGTTTTAAAGGAAGGCACTAGGCTAGTTTCTCTACAATTAAACTTCAGCTAGCAGCAATTTCCAGTGTTCACATGGGGCTTCGTATAGATTATGTAAGCTTTTCTGAAAGGTATTTTCCTTCTAAGGCCTCTGATAAAGGATCTCTCACCAGCTTGGGATCCGACAGCTGTTTTCTAATGCAGAAACCCTTTGAACAATCAGATAGATCTGATCTAAAATTCCTGTCATGGAAAACAGTTTTCTTGGTAGCCATTACTTCTGCAAAAAAGAATATCCAAACTCCAGGCCCTTTCTTCAAGAACTGCTTACATTATTTTTCTTAAAGATAGGGTCTCCTTACGGACTAACCCTTCCTTTTTTACCTAAAGTAGCTTCTGAAAATAATGTTAACTAATCCATTCACTTACCAGTTTTCTTTCCAAATTTTTGCAATAAAGGAGAGTACATGCTGCGTCTTCTTGACGTGCACAGACAACTAAGTTTTTATCTTTAAAAGACAAAACAAATTAGAAAATCAAACCAACTTTTTGTTTCTTTCTTGACAAAACACCTGGGTTATCCAGTCTCTAAAGTCACTTTAGCCAAATGGATTACATAATGTATTTCCTGGATTTATTCTCAGAAAAGCATGACATTTCCTACACCGCCCAAAGCTCATTTAACCAGATCCATGGTTATATCATCTGCTTTTTTGGTCAAGAAAATCTATTGATGACATTTGTGCTGCAGCTACATGGTCCAATGCTCATACTTTTGTTTCTCATTACAAAGTGGATATTTACAGAAACAGAGCCACCTTTGTTTTAGCAGTACTCAGGAATATCCTACAATGAGGGCCACCCAAGATCTATGTAGCTGGGGACATACGTTGAAGAAGAATGAAAAGGACATCATATTTAAAAGTTATGTACTCACCATAACTAGGCATCTGTGTTGTCCATTTTCATTCATCCTCAAATTCCCTCACATCCATTCTGTAAAATTGATGTTACTACACTAAAAGGTAGTCTGTACCATTACTCAATGAAGACATCTGAGCCGGTTCAATCTGGTATGAACATTCCTTTACTGCATATGAAGTAACATCTAGTATAACAATGAAAGATACACATGTAGCAAAACCATACTTCAGCTTACAGCAGCAACTGTAAGAATCAATGTCTCTCATACAAAAGAAGTCCAAACTTTATAGTCTCTTTCTTGCTTGCATCAGCAGTTTAGAGAATTTGCCAGAATAATAAGTCTTTCCCTTGAAGTTGGTCTGCTGACAGTTTGTTTCCCATATTTCAAACATTCCATTCCTGAAGAATAACTCCTCGGCCTTGCTTTTATCTTGCACGTCCTGTTGACGAGAGACAGCTGCATACAAGAGTTTGTCTTGACCTGCTTGTAGATAATAAATTTCACAAACTGCATAGTTTATAATGATAAAATATTTACTTCTGATTTCTAATAACAATGAATGCCAAGCTATATGCCTTTTGCCAAGAGTTTAAACTATGTGCACTTTTGTACTACACTAAAAAGCAAAGTATTTATTTTACATTTTCAGACAAATCCACTGAAATCCATTTTTAACTTGTTCACTGCTGAAAGCAGAGTATGTCAAATCTCACAATTCCTTCTTTTCAATTAAAAGGTGGAAAATGACTGTTAATTTTTGACTTCAGTTGAACACATTGAAACCTTTTCCAATTTATTCAGGTTAACCATCATGATTTGTTGGATTCTGTAAATTTTTTGCAGATAACAACTTAGATAGCAATTCCAGATAGTTAATATGACTATAATGCCTAAAACTACATCTACAGTATGTATTAACCAATTCAACAAAATTTTTTTCCTGATGAGGACCAACCCGTAAAGATATCCCACCAATTGTGAGCAGTGTCTTTTTTGGTCTTTTCAGCCAAGTTAAGTAATTTATCTTTTGCAATGATGCTCAATGCTTCATAATACAGAATACTTTTATTTCTTTTTTCCAAATACTCTCTGACTATCTTAGTATTGTTCATTATTTTCCTTAAATTATCCAAAGATACAGATATATTGGAAAGCTGTATTAAATTATAACTCCAATTTATGGAAGTATTCACTTCTATGGTTTTAGTAAACACATAGCTCGGATTATTCCATTGAAGGAAATCAACATGTGATAAACATCCTACAAAAGGTAATTGTCAATTATGACCTACATTCTGATCTGTAACCAGACAAATATACTGGGGAGCTACCTCTATAAACATTTGAAAAGAAGAAGGCATAATGTTCCACTCACACAAATTAACAGAGTGCTGCAGTAAGCATGGTTCATAGACAGGCGAATGCTGTCCACAAATTAACCCATTTTGAGTCTGTGTAAAATACTAAATTTTATGTGTTTTTCCTCTCATATCTATATAATTAACTTCAAATTGTGGCAACCAATACTCATATCCTTCTGGAACTCGAAATGTCATAAGTAGTGTGAAGACCGTGCCCTGGTCCAGCAATCAAGGAGCCTCAATCCTCACCACTAACACCAGGGAGGTCGTCTCCTAGAAGAGGAAAGGATACCTAATACACACAATAAAGTACAATTTCCCTTAAGTGCACACAGAGATCGCAGTCAGTCTGGGGCTGGTTGCTCCTTTGCTCACCAGGTCCCCAGTAAGACTCCCCACTGGCACAGCTATAGGGTCCAGGTCTCAGCCTAGCTGGGCAAGCTAAAACCTCCAGTACCCTCTCTGTCCAACCAGTGCTTCATGTCCCTACCAACTAGCTGACACACCACACACACACTTTGAGATAAGTATTTATAAAACTTCACAGACACTCCTGGGAAAGGCTGACACAGATTCTCCAGCTGTGCCCCTTTACCCAGACTATATGGTAGTAATTACTGCCACCACCCAACTAATAATATCAGCTACTAAAAGGCCCTTAAAAGGGTGTCCAATTATTACTGTGCAATATTATTATCCAATGGTAGTATGACTAACAGTCAAGGCTTACTTTAGAGTGGCCTATTACAATAACCTCTGTAAATATGCAACGTACTCTAGGGCTTATCTCTACACAAACCAGCCACAGGTAGACGGTTTTAAAAATATTTAATAATAAATAGTTAAAACACAAGACAAAACTACTACACCACAGAGATATCTAAGAGTTCAGAGATCACACAGAAATGTAAAATAATACAATAGGACAGGTCTGATTTCAAAGAAAATTACCTAATTAATCTTTACTAGCTTTAACTATTCCTACAAGAAATCACAGTGTTAAAACTTACATGTGAGCACAAGGCAGAGTACTAAGTTAGATGTCCAAAGTCAAAATGCTTTTCAGTCTCTTGTGAGAAATAGTATTTAAACATTACTAAAAAACATGTCTCTAAGGCCCTCCCAAATTACATCATTTTTGACACTTAGGTTTTCCCAGTATTCATATTGCATCATCTTAACACCTGGGCTGAGTTCTCAGGCCACAAACTGCATTATTTAGCAATCTAACACCTGTACAGAAACTTACAATAGAGGACATTTCACATGTATATTCTAACAGAAACTAGAGCAATAAAGCACATTCCACATCTAAATTCGGGCCTTAAAATAATGGGCATGAAACCTTCATCCAGCCACACTGGAGCCAAATTCTAACATGAAAGGGTCACAACATGCTTCACTGGGCCAGTAGAGTGCAATGTTGTCACATATTTTGCAGTTCCACATTTCACAGTATTCTTTACACTCAAGAAACATGCCTGCATTTTACATTTATTATCAAGAAAACATGCCTATATTTTACATTTATTATCAAGAAAACATGCCTATATTTTACATTTATTTACAAATACCAGAATTATATATCAAATTCTATTTGACTAGGCTGGCAGCCTTCACCCATCTCTCCCCAATTGGTCACGGGTAATACCGTAAATTGACATATAACAGTGGTATCAGTAACATCATAATGTGAAAACTGTCCTGTGCAGTATTGCGGAGTGCAATATGTTACTTCAGTATATAATTTAATCCAATCTGTATCAGGTACCCATTTATGAAACAGTTGTCACCAAACATTTTCATTCTGTAACATCAGTTCAGTTTGTATTTTATTATTTTGAATACCCACATACAAAGATTGCAAAGTGCATTTTGTCCAAGTTACAAAAGTATTCATGTTACCATCAAATTTTAATGGATGCAACTGCATAGCATCATAATTGTCTAAATATTGCTGCTGATAATTTATATTATGCAGATGTGCTTTTCATATATCTGGATTCCAGAAAGCTTGTAAATATACAATCTGAGAGACATCTTCTCCCACTGTTTTTAATTGATTAGCTAAAACTTTAATATCAGCTGCATTAGGAGCCCCCATTCCGGTACCAAAACATCCCAGCAAAGTGTTGTACCATGCTGTCTTGTATCGGCACCTGCCTGTGTCTGGGAATGTGATGTTAAAATGTGCCATTACTTTTTGATACTGTCTACCTACATTTTTACAGGTAGAAGGGATTTTAATCAAATGATCTGTATGAACAGAGGTAGGTTTATCTGTCAATACAGATATCACATATGACCAATATCTATGGCCTGTGATGGCTGTGCCATTAGTACATATTACAGAAATTCCAGTAGTAAAATTCATTCTTATTTCTGTACTATTTGGAGAGATACTCATCCCCTGTGTAGAATCATTACCACAAGTTTTTGTATATGCGAGAACTAACATTTTTACTGCCTTTGGATATTCCTGTGAATTTTTTCTTTTTCCCAAATAAGGGATATGAAATTGACAACATTTAAGAGAAACTTTGGAAGTAAATTCAAGGGTTACCGTAGGACTATTTGGTCGAATATAATGATGAGCCATAACTGCAGACCAAAAGGTAATATTACTAGGAAATTTTACATGCCCAAAGGTACAACTGGCATTAGATGGACAAGTGACGTTGTCCTGCTGTTTTTGCCCACAAAAACAATTTGTCTTTGAACACCCATGCCAACTTAGTGTAACAATGTTATTGTAATGGTTTACTTTCCAAACTTGCATTTTTCCTCTTTGACACCCTACCCCAAGGGCTCCAATGAGTACAATAACAAACAGATTCTTCATTATGTACAATAGCATAACCTCTCCACATGAAAGGAAACAATTTGAAAAGTTGTTTTGATAGATGCTTTTGCAGCTATTTCAAACTTGACATTTGCCATGTGTCTACAAAAAAACCCCACAAAACATGAAGTAACAATGACTTTCAACTGATCTCTGTGAACAAGAATCATTTTGTTCTTTTTCTTTCCTTTAACTTTGTACACTAGAGGTCCTAGCTGAGCAATTATTTTAAAAGGTCCTTGCCAATTGCTATCCCATGGACCGTCCATCTGGAACATTTTAATTAATACCTGTGTCCCAGAGGGAAGGTTTTCTTCTGGCATAAAAGGATCCTTTGATAATAATTTAAATGCCTGCATTTGTGATAGGCTTTGACACAATTCAGAAATAAATTTCGACCATTGCTGGTGCTGCGCTATTTCTAGTAATGGTCTATTTGTACTGACAGTAGGATCAAATGGCAGTTGTACAGGCATTTGTCTACCTGCCATGACTTCAAAAGGTGAAACCCCTGTCTTATTGTGAGGAGTTGCTCTGACACCCAGCAAGATTCCAGGTAAATGTTTTACCCAATTTACACCTTTTTCCAAGCTGGCTTTCTTAAGAAGTTCCTTAAGAGTCCTGTTCATTCTTTCAACAATCCCATTGGACTGAGGATGGTAAGGAACATGAAATCTTTGCTGGATACCAAGCAAATCACACAGTGCTTTCAGTAGATTACTGACAAACCATAGTCCATTATCAGATTTGATGACTCATGGCCATCCCCAATGACAAAAAATATTTTTCCATAAGGCTTCTGCTGTGGCCTTAGCCGTTATTGTTTTGGTAGAAATTGCTTCTACCCACTTTGAGAATACAAAAACTACCACCAGTAGATACCTGTACCCATCTTTAGCTGGGGGTAATGGACCTGCAAAGTAATTTTGGATGGCATACCAAGGTCCATCCGCTGGAGTTGCCCTTAGTAACTGTGGCTTTTTCAACTGAGCATTTACCTGCAAACATATTAAGCAATTAGCATGCACTAAATCACAGATTTTCTTTAACTGTGGATGCCAGTACTTGTTCTTCACAATGGGCTATAACTTTTGCGCACCCAAATGTCCCATTACCTGATGATTAAACTTCACTAACTGTTGTGCATGTTGGTATGGAATATAAGGAATACTGGAACCGTCTTCAAAACATTTTGCATAATATTCCCCTGGACTGTCTCTTACAAGAGTATATTTCTCTAATTCTTCCTTCAGTCCAAACTTAGTCTGGATCTGCAGCAAATCATGTTGCAAATTCTGAGCTGAAAATGTCTTTGGCATGTACTGCAGTAGTTTTATCTGGTACACCAGAAAGGTGCGTTGTAGGATACAATTGCATTCTTTCCTTGGCTGCCTTTTTTGCCATTTGGTCTGCATAGTTTAACTGAAAAATCTCATTTGTAGCTTTTTGATGAGCTTTTACCTTTAAAATACTGTAGTAATCCACAAGGGACTGACTAAATTTCAAATAGTCTGTAACAAAGAAGCATGCTTGAGCAATTTGCCCATATTATCAACAAACCCTCTCATTGCCCATGTAGACATATGCAGTTGCAGAGAATTAACTACGTATGCACTATCTGAAAAAAAAATTTCCTTCATATTCCATGAAGTTAGATAAGTAATACTTATCTCCTGCCTTTATTGTAACTTGCTTGACACTAAATAATGCCAACGATTTTGCAAACACTGCTTGTCTGACGTCATGAATCAATTTATTTAACTGAGTCTTATTTACCAAAGCCTGTATGGCATAATATGGTGTCTGTACTATAATGCCTTTGTTGAAAGCTGTTAAGTATTCAGTTTGTTTTAAACCTTAGTGAGTGGCCAAAAGTTGCTGAATGCATGGGTGATATCCCCTCTCAACATGTGTCATTTTTCTACTGAAGAATGTAAAGTCTTTTTCATTTTAGCATCAGAGCCGTGAGGCCACTCCTGTAAAACAGATTATGTGTTGGGTCCAGCTGTTGTCTGTAACACAAAGGGACGTGTTAAACTTGGAGCTACTAGTTTTGTAGCTTGGCCAATGCTGCCTTTAAATTACAAAAAGCTGTATTTTTCTGTGGTCCTTACTCCAGAAAGGGTAATTCTTTCTGGCTAGAAAGCATGTCATGACATGAATTGTACCTTTTTACTTTGAACTTTAAACCCTGCCTCCTGCAGTGTTTGAAGGACCTGTATCACTTTAGCTAAATGCTGTTTTTTTTCTTCAGACACAATTAGTGTATGCTTGCCCTTTGATTGTTACCTACCCTCCCTTTTTGTAAAGGTACGGTTGCCACCCATCCCGTTGTCAGCGGGACACTCACAGGTTGAGCCTTCTCACCCCGCTTCCTGCATTCACCAACAGTGGGACTTTAAAAGTCCTATTTTCCCCTTTTCGGGCTCTCGAATTGCTGTTGCCGTGGAAAAGCCAAAAATACTTCCGTTTTTTCCACAGCAATACGGCTATGCCACCAACCCGGACCTTCAGTTAGAGGCATTCCCTTCTAGGTCCGGGTGGTGTAATTCAAGCAGTAATTGGCTGCAGGGATTGGAGGGGGCGGGGATTTACCTAGAAGAGCCCAATAAAGGTTGCAGCTGTAGAGCAGTTTTGTTTTAGTGCTCTACAGCTGCGAAGGAAAAAAGATCTGAAATTTCTGATGCCAGCCAGCAAAGAAGCCAGCCTGCTAGCCAGCCCAGCCACTTAAGCAGACAGAGCCAGTTATCCAACTAACCATCCCAGCAGGAAGAATCAAGCTAGCCTAGCAAAAACTGTGCTAGTGGTAAGTACATAACATAGTATTTTGTGGCTTTAGTAATTTAAAATGGGAATATTGTGATTTATTTAAGTTTTTTTAATGTTTAGAGGTAGATGGGTTTATAGTATGCAGTATTTAAATCTGTGCAGTGTTATTTTGAGATTTTTGAGTAGTAGCTTAAAATGGGAATATATTGTGGTTTAATTTTTTAATGTTTAGAAGTAGATGGGGGTGCAGTACACAGTATTTAAATCTGTGTAGTGGTTATTTTGAGATTTTTTAGTAGTAGTTTTTAAAGGTATAAAACCTGTATGTACATGTAATTGTTATTGTTCTTGGGGATTTGATTTGAAAGCATTACTTTTAAAAGGCTGAACTGTGTGTATAGAAGTTGTTTATATCTGGTGGGGAGCAGTGAAATATACATTTAGTGTGATGTATTTCTATTGTCGTAGCTTTTTCTGGGTATTTTGTTTGCAGATAGAAAATGTTCGAGCATAGTTTACACTTTGTTGTGTGAAAATGTGTGCAATTTAATGCTGTTTTCAGGAAGTTAGGATATACTGTTCGGGTAATTTTTCCTGTTAGTTCTTGCAAGTCAATGTGTATGTGGTACAAGTCCACCTTTTGAGGGGGAATGTTAACAGTTAATGTAGTGCATTTATTATTCTAGTAGGTACATGTTGCCAACTTGCCAAATCTGTTTCAAGATTGTTTTCATTTATACTTGTAAATGTGTGCATTTAATTTTTTATGCGTTTTTAATAAGGTTAAAATGTCCTGATTTGCTTGTAATGTGAATATGGGTGTGCTGCTTTTACTTGGGCCTGTTTATTGCATCGCTGTGCTGGGTAAATTACTCTTAATTGCTATGTTTTTAGGTAAAAGGAGCCCATTTAGTCTGCTGTACATTGTAGTTTATTTTGCTTCTCTTGCAAGAAGTATTTTTAAAAGTTAAAATGTTTACGGACTGTTTTCCTGTTTATTTTTTTTTGTGGATGCATGCTAAGAAGTTAATGCAGTGTATTTGAGATTGTGCTAACCATGTCATTGTTACAGGGTTGTTTGCTTTTATAAGTAGCAAAGTTTGTATTTTGTGTTTTAGTGGTGTCTTCAATAAACTTACAATGTACTGTTTTCATTATAATCCGATTACGACCAGTACTGCTGTTGGGCATGTTCATTAATAGATCATTGCACTGTGTAAATTAGTGCCATACATTTCTTTTAACTGCTGTGGTCAAAAGCTAAATCAGGTCTATGGTATCCACTGTGCATTCTCATTCATTTTTAGTGTTTTTTTGGTTCAGTGAATATGGTTAACTTTATTTTCTTGAGGGGTGGGGTGAGGTGGGCATGTTCGGTGGAAAACATAATGCATTTCATTTTCTACAAGCTGTGTTAATGTTAGTTTTCAATGGCCAAAATGCCCCATACATTACCTCCTTTACTATTTGACTTTTTTCAAACTGTTTGTAATAACTCTTTTTTGCTCCACTCCTCTGTTCTTTCGCATGCCAGTGTTTTTCGAGCCAGTTCTTTTGAGTACCAATGTTTTTCAAGCCAGTTCTTTCAAGTGCCAATGTTTTTCAAGCCAGTTCTTTCGCATGCCAATGTTTTTCAAGCGCCAATATTTTTTAAGCCAGTTCTTTTGCATGCCAATGTTTTTAAGCCAGTTCTTTCACATGCCAATGTTTTTTGAGCCATTTTTTTTGTGTGCCAATGTTTTTCGAGCCAGTTCTTTTGTGTGCCACTGTTTTTCGAGCCAGTTCTTTCATGTGCCAATGTTTTTTGAGCCAGTTCATTTGTGCTGTGCAGCAGTATGTTACTGCACCCACTAACACATTTTTGGTAAATATGTTGCATATCTGGCAGCAGTATGTTACTGCACCCACTAACACAGTTTTGGTAAATATGTTGCATATCAGACAGCAGTATGTTACTGCACCCACTAACACAGTTTGGGTAAATATGTTGCATATCAGGCAGCAGTATGTTACTGCACCCACTAACACAGTTTTGGTAAATATGTTGCATATCAGGCAGCAGTATGTTACTGCACCCACTAACACTTTTGGTAAATATGTTGCATATCAGGCAGCAGTATGTTACTGCACCCACTAACACAGTTTTGGTAAATATGTTGCATATCAGGCAGCAGTATGTTACTGCATCCTACTAACACAGTTTTAGTAAATATGTTGCATATCAGGCAGCAGTATGTTACTGCACCCACTAACACTTTTGGTAAATATGTTGCATATCAGGCAGCAGTATGTTACTGCACCCACTAACACAGTTTTGGTAAATATGTTACATATCAGGCAGCAGTATGCTACTGCACCCACTAACACAGTTTTGGTAAATATGTTGCATATCAGGCAGCAGTATGTTACTGCACCCACTAACACAGTTTTGGTAAATATGTTGCATATCAGGCAGCAGTATGTTACTGCACCCACTAACACAGTTTTGGTAAATATGTTGCATATAAGGCAGCAGTATGTTACTGCACCCTACTAACACAGTTTTGGTAAATATGTTGCATATCAGGCAGCAGTATGTTACTGCACCTAAAAACACAGTTTTGGTAAACATGTTGCATATCAGGCAGCAGTATGTTACTGCACCAACTAACACAGTTTTGGTAAAAATGTTGCATATTAGGCAGCAGTATGTTACTGCACCCACTAACACAGTTTTGGTAAGCATGTTGCATATCAGGCAGCAGTATGCTACTGCACCAACTAACACGGTTTTGGTAAATATGTTGCATATCAGGCAGCAGTATGTTACTGCACCCACTAACACAGTTTTGGTAAACATGTTGCATATCAGGCAGCAGTATGCTACTGCACCCACTAACACAGTTTTGGTAAATATGTTGCATATCAGGCAGTCGTATGTTACTGCACCCACTAACACAGTTTTGGTAAACATGTTGCATATCAGGCAGTCGTATGTTACTGCACCTACTAACACAGTTTTGGTAAATATGTTGCATATCAGGTAAGTACAGATTCAAGCATGAAGAGAGCAGCAGCTTCATCACAGCCAACCAGCAACAAGAGAATGTGCAAGTGGCAGGATGTTTGGAAAACAGAATTCGACTGGATTGACAGATGCAGTGATGTCAAAGCATTCTGCAGGTACTGCAAGAGAGAATTTCTAGTGACCCACGGTGGAAGAAACAATGTCGCATGACATGAGGCAACTGAACAACATAAGACTGCTATTCTTCAAGCTAAATCCACTCACCTGATGACAAAATGGGCAAGGAACGCAAACCTTGAGGGACCAGAACTTAGGATCATTGCAGCAGAAGCCTCTGAGGTGTTCCATGCTGTTAAGCACAATATTTCCTGTAACAGCTTGGACTGTGCAGTAAAGTTGGCCAGCCAGTTGTACAGTGACTCGGACACTGCAAAGAAACTATCTTGTGGAAGAACCAAGGCTGAAGCCATAGTCGAAAATGTTTTGGGACTGCACTCATTGGAATGCCTCCTGCATGACCTTCAAAAACCAGGCACTTCATTTGCAATTTCATCAGAATGGCCTTTTGGACTTCTATGAAGACCCTGATGAATCTACACAGTCTATTTCACAGCAAATGTCCAACATTATGGGAAGGCACTCCTTTCCCTGGAACAGCATTTCAGTGTATGGGGCTGATAATGCCAGTGTGAACTATGGTAAGATATCTGGTGTGTATACCAGAGTAAAAGAAAAGTGCCCATCACTCCAGAAGGCTAACTGTGTTGCCCACATCATTCACAGTGCAGCCAAAAAAAGCTGCAGCACAACTACCGTACGACGTGGAAGTATTTGTAATGAAACTTTTCAGCCACTTCTCAGGTTCTGCCACAAGGACCAGAGACTTGAAAGACTTCTTTGAGTTTTGTGGCATGGAATTTGAGAGTCTGTTAAGACATGTGCCAACAAGATGGCTGTCACTACTCCTAGCCATTGAAAGAGTAGTGAAAAATCTCCCAGTGCTCCAGTCCTATTTCCTCTCCCAGGGAGAAGAGGAGACCCCCCCCGGCAGATATGGCAGTACTTTTCAGCTAATGAACACGGAGAGAATGAATTGCCTACGCTGCCACAGTACTATTTGCACTTTCTTTGTGCTGTTCTTGTTGATTTTAATGAACATATAAGTACATCAGAAAAATCAGCACTTACTGCCATGGAAACCTTTTGTGCAATAGTCTCTCTGAAGCAAAAACTGCAGGCAAGAGCTGAAGGTGCTTTCTTTGGTGGGAAACGTAGGGCACTTATGAGCACATTAGATAGACTTCATTGTGTTCTTGGAAACAGCAGTGAAATACCTGGAACAGTGGTTTGATTATACTGAAAGCAACTACTTGTTTACACTATCTAAATTATCTCTAAATGAGCCCTTTGCTTTCAGTGACTTACTTAATGTGACCACTGCCCTGAGTCTGAGGATGTAGATGAAGATTATCTTTTTAGGGACTACTTGGCAATTAAGCCCTTTCTCGAACAGTTATGTAACACAAGCTTGACCCCAGGAGAGACGTGTCTGAAGCTTTTCAAAGAAGGGCCTGAACTGATTACACTATATCCGGTAATTGCTAGGGTTTTATCTATATTGACCTCAAACGCATTTGCAGAAAGAGTTTTTTCTTTGGTGAAAGGTAAATGGACAGATGTGTGAAACCGATGTAGTGTGGACTTGTTAAAAGCTGAACTAATGATGACTGTAAATTACCAGATGAAATGTTGTAACTTTTACTCAAATATTGTTTCAAATTGGGCCCTTCTTCAAGCCATAAAATCAAATTCAAAATACACTTTTAAAAAAAGTGATTTAGTGTACTAGTGTGCAGTATAAAGTACTAGGGTGCAGTTTGTAATTTTGTGTTTTTCTTTGTTTAGCGTTAATTTGCTAGTGTGCAGTATGTAGTATTAGGGTTCAGTATGTAGTTTTTTGTTTTTTCTTTGCTTTAGCTTTAATTGACAACAAAAAGTCTTAATTTTATACTTGGCTTGTATGTGGTATGTAGATTTTTAAGTTTCTTTCTGAATAGTCATGGTTGGTTTATGAATTTTTTAACTTTTTAAATAAACAAGTGTCTGTTTAATGAGTAGCGTGTTTTTTATTCCTTTAAAGTTTATTTACTGTTACAATTGAGTAATGTGTGTTTTTTGCAGTAATAGTTCACTTCATTAAAATGGTTTGAGTTTTCAGTATGCTGTAATGTCACAATGTTGTATCCATAACTGTAATACTGCATCTCCTTTAACACCTCTGGTGATGTTGTAGTGGGGGTGTGGCCAGTGTCATATTGGCCACACCCCTATCCTATTGGCCACACCTCCACGTCCCACTTTGGCCTTGTTAAAAGGTGGCAACCCTATGTAAAGGGACCTGCTTATTTTAACTGCATACCATAGCCCATGTACTGACTGTACACATAGTAGTATCTACTTGCAAACAGATTATTAATAAATATTAACTTGCTTAACTATGCATAATATTGCTTTTCAATACTGTTTTTGCTGGAGTCTGTGCTACTTTTATGCTATCATACGATTACAAAATATTGTAAGAAACAAAAGAGATACTGACTTAACCAACACATGCCTAAAACAGATATATTACCATGATTTACACTTGCTGTTATTTGCCTTTTTCTGTACTCTAGATAAAAAAAAAAATACATGCATGTCAGTCCTGTGGCGTCATTTGTTTACTGCGTTTTACTACTCTCATTTGACTTTAGAACTGTTCTGTTATTTAAGTACCTTGCTGTAACTGAATGAAAGTTGATGCTGTGTACTCTTAACCATTTTCAAAATGTAGAGTAGTATGAAGTAAATTATTTTTTATCAGCGTAAACTGCTGTTGCTTTAACTCTTTACTAGCCAGATTATATTTGTCAGTATTAAGTTCTGCTGACTTTAAAGGTCTTATGCACTTCTGAAAAAGTGTTTACATATGTTGTCTGAACTTTTTGAACTCACTCTGACTATGTCTTAGAAGTTTATTAAATCTGTTTGTCAGTTTACTATGAACCTCGTCTCTGTTCTTATCTGTTTTGTAATGTGCAGTGCTTTTATGCCACTTTTGCTGTATATAAGTCATGAAATGCTGAGGAATAAAATTTCAGAAGCAACGCTCAAGTGTATCATTGCATACAGTGCCTACAGTTTTAAGGACCCAAGCTTCAAATGTAATCATTATTAAAAATACCCTTCTGTTCATCCCACTTAGGGAAAGTTTTTAACATTCTAGACTGATGATAAACTTCAGCAGAAAAAAACAGCTGAGGCTATGACAGGACTGGTAATAGTTTCTGTCTGATATTTGTAATCTGAATAAATCCTGACTAGCTAAATCTGCTGCCCTGGCAGCCTCAGATTCCTGTGTCTCTGAATTTTGTAGTCTCCTTCCTTGCAACAATTACGTCATGCTGTGTGTCAGACAGTTGCCTGTCATATGTTTATTGCAAACTAACAATTTTATTTATTAACTCTTCTATTATACAAATAGCTTTACTGCCTTGTTCAATAACAGTTTGTATCTTAAATTTATGAAATTTATGAAAGGGTGGTGTATGTAACTGTACCTAGGTTTAGACATCACAACCTTGGTATCTTGCTCCATTAAATGCAACCTGGCTAAGAAAGTTACAGAACTGATGCTAAAGAATTTTCACAAGAGCTACTGACAACTAATCTGAAAAACATTTGTAGTTTCTATTCATGCAATATGCCATTTAAAGATAGATACATAACTCAGGGAAGAGATCCTCATGGGAGATGTTATCCCCTCTGTGGTCTAGTCTTTGTTAAGACTTGATCCTAACTTTTGATACTGTAGTCTGTTGCAATGTTATTAATCATATTCCATTTGATACATGTTGCAGTTTTATGTGCAACACAGAAGGAGTTATATATGCACTTAAATGCCCCTGTAATTTGTTTTATATTGGAGAGACAAAGAGAGCATTTAAGGTTAGAATGCTTGAGCATAGAAGAGACATCAATAATAAGAAACAAGAAAGTTCTGTAACAACTCATTTTAAATGTTTTCATAATGGTAATAGTAAAGGTTTACAGGGTACTACATTAGAGAAAGTTAAAGTATCAGTATTTGATGAATATTTAAAAAAAAAACGGCTTTTGACAAAGGAATCTCTTTACATTTTGAAATGAAATACTCTGCATCCATATGGACTCAATGAAGAGTTAAACTGGAAATATCTGATTTAATTATTTAATTGAATATAGTATATGAGGCAAGTTTTTCTGATGTGCTTTTACTCCTTGAAGGCTTGTGTGGTGAGCCGAGACATTAGAGATGAGCTGAGTTGAGTTATAAGTTTTTATTATTTTAATAAATTATTGGTGGATTCACTTTACAGATTTAGATATTAAGAATAAATTTGAAATAAAAGATAGTAAAATGGCACATTTCTATTGCCTTCCAAATGTGCATAAAGATTTAAGTAGACCACCAGGGAGGCCTATAGTGGCTGGTTGTTATTACTTTACACATGCATTAGGTGTTTTTACATGATTGTTTGAGTTCTGCAGTATATAAACTTCCCTCTTATATTAGAGATGTATTTGATTTTATACATAAAATTAGTGATATACAATGTAGTTTTTTTACAATAGATTTTAAGAGCTTATATACTAGTATTGGTCATGCTTTTGGTTTAGAGGCAGTTAGATTTTTTCTAGGTACCTTTCCAGTTACAGAATATGTTATAGATCTAATTCATTTATGTCTTTCTAAAAACATTTTTGAGTTTAATAATATTCTTTATAGACAGAAACAAGGTACGGCCATGGGGACTGCATTTGCCCCCATGTATGCTAACCTTAGTTTGGGTTTTTTTTTAATCAGAATATATTTATAGAAGTACATTTTTTCGGCAGTATGTTGTTAGATATTTTTGATATATTGACGATTTAATTTTTATTGTCCAGGGTGGTCGAGGTTTGGTTGAACAATTTATTCATTCATTACATTGTAATAGATTTCATTTACAATTTGATGGACTATTAGTAGGAACATGTATTCCATTTTTGGATGCTCAATTGAGTATTATTGATGGGACTGTTTTACATAGTACTGTCCATAGAAAATTTGATCAGGGTGCACAATTTGTGCACAGAGATAGTTGTCATCCAACTCACACTTTGGAAGCACTTCCATATGGTGAGATGCTTAGGGTATCTAGATTATGTAATAACATTGGAGATTTAAAAAGAGAATTAAAAGTAACTGTGGATATGTTTGAGAAGAGGGGCTATGATAAGAATTTGATAGAAAGAAGCTGGAAGAAGTTATGTTCTGGCCCTGTTACAAATAACTCACATATTAATTCACATATGTTGGTTCCACATAATACTGTTAGAACAGAACCCTCTGAATCTATTTATTTTGTCACTACTTTTGGATGTTTAAGTTCTGAAATTACTCAAGAAGTGAAATATTTTTGGAACTATTTGCACTCTTTGAAGAGTGCTTCTTCTTGGTTAAATGCTAGATTGGGTATTTCTTACAGAAGGGGTAGAAATATACATAACTTCATTGTCAGGGGGAAGTTTTGTCCGCCTGACTTTAGAATTAACCAAAATATATTTCCATTGGGCCCTTCTTGTTGTAATAAATGTAAAGCTTGTAAATATGTAGTAGATACGTTTGTTGATATTAATCATATTCCATTTGATACATGTTGCAGTTTTACGTGCAACACAGAAGGAGTTAAATATGCATTTAAATGCCCCTGCAATTTGTTTTATATTGGAGAGACCAAGATGGCATTTAAGGTTAGAATGATTGAGCATATAAGAGACATCAATAATAAGAAACAAGAAAGTTCTGTAGCCACTCATTTTAAATGTTTTCATAATGGTAATAGTGATGGTTTTTACAGGGTATTATATTAGAGAAAGTTGAAGCATCAGTATTTGATGAATGTTTTTTTAAAAAAACAGCTTTTGACAAAGGAATCTCTTTACATTTTGAAATTTAATACTCTGCATCCATATGGACTCAATGAAGAGTTAAATTGGAAATATCTGATTTAATTGTTTAATTATTTAATTGTTTAATTGAATATAGTACATGAGGCAAGTTTTTCTGATGTGCTTTTACTCCTTGAAGGCTTGTGTGGTGAGCCGAGGCGTTAGAGCTGAGCTGAGTTATAGGTTTTTATTATTTTAATAAATTATTGGTGGATTCACTGGCTGGTTGTTTTTCTTCTCCGCTTCTGTTTTAGTGGTTTCCATGTATCTTAATTTTAGTTCATAGGTTCATAGGTTCATACTAGGCTATCTGCCCTGGGGCAATTATAAGCCTAGCCCGATTCTGTATGGCTTATGCCACCCCTTGATTTGAGTATACTGTGCCCTTTTTAAGGTTTAGTTTACTGTGCCTCTGTCTAATAGTGACACGGGAGTAATCCCTGGGACAAACCTACGATCCCCCATCCACTTATCGAAATTCTTCTTGAAGAGATTCAGTGAGGTGCTCTGCCTTACATGAACTGGAATTCTATTCCAGAGCAAAGGGAGCCTCTTGGTTATGAACCTGTCCCTCCAGCAAGTTCTATTTATTTCTGTGCTGAGGTTCAAGTCCCTCGAGCGTGTGGCTCTAAGAGATTTAGATTTACTGAGGTGGAGCATGTCCATTAATTCTGGATTTGACATAGCTTTGTATGTCAGGCATAGATCGCCTCGAAGTAGGCGGTATGCAACTGAGTAGAGCTGGAGTTTTTTTAACCGAGCAGCATATGGCATCTGTTTGAGACCCTTGATCCTCTTGGTGAGATACTTTTGGGGTCTTTCTAATTGCTGCAGGTGTCGGGTAAGGTACATCCCAAAAGGGGCATTGTATTCTATGATGGGCCTGATGAGGGATGAAAAAAGTGTGTGAGACTTCCAAAAACTGAGAAAATTATTTTCTACATTTAGCAGTGTCAGCATGCAATTTACCAGACACCTTGCATTTATCACAGTAAATCTGAAAGTGACCCATGAGGTCAAGATAAACTCCTGGAAATCAGACTGTAAAGTACAAACTTTGACATATAGAAACAGGAACCATTGTCTGTGCTTCAAGCATTACTTTACCCTGGTTTTGTTCTAGGTTTTGTACAACACGTACAATACGTTTATGAGAAGGCATGCAAAAAGCAACATTTAAATAAAACATTTTTGTACATTCTATGACACTTCTGACCAATGTAGTAAAGACTTACATGTGTTAACATGCTGATTATACTATGTATTTAAATAATTCCACACATCTACATATGATTCAGATACATCAACAGTAAAAGATGTAGTGCACTTCTTGGCATTTTCATGAATTGCATTCATTGTTAAAAAGAAAAACAGAAGAAAATATTTACCACAAATGTTCAGGACAAGGTGGCCAGTCTTGACATGAAGATCAGTTGTTGAAGAATTTTCTGCTGTCAGTCACTAGATGCTGGTGAATGCAGGATCGGCAGTGGGATCCCCTCTTTGTATCTCACCAACTGTCTGAAGAAAAATTACTGTACTGCCCTGTACTACACCGCAGTGGTCCTGTCCAACAGGCAATGGACAAATTAGTAAGAAAAAAGAAGAGTGCACTCAAAAGAAGAACTGTGCAGGAATGTCACACTGTGAGAGGCACCTCTGCAGGTCATACCTCCCTGTTTTGTTTGAACTGGCCTGGTCTCACCACTGTAAAATTGATGTTACTACACTGAAAGGTAGTCTGCACCATTACTCAATGAAGACAATCGAGCCAGTTCAATTCTGATATGACATTCCTTTTACTGCATACGAAGTAACATCTAGTATAACAATGAAAGATACACATGTAACAAAACCGTACTTCAGCTTACAGCATCAACTGTAAGAATCAATGTCTCAAATACAAAAGAAGTCCAAACTTTATAGCCTCTTTCTTGCTTGCATCAACAGTTTAGAGAATTTTCCAGAATAATAAGTCTTTCCCTTGAAGCTGGTCTGCTGACAGTTTGTTTCCCATATTTCAAACATTCCGTTCCTGAAGAATAACTCCTCGGTCTTGCTCTTATCTTGCACATCCTGTTGACGAGACAGCTGCATACAAGAGTTCATCTTGACCTGCTTGTAGATAATAAATTTTGCAAACTGCATAGTTTATAAAGATAAAATATTTTACTTCTGATTTCTAATAACAATGAATGCCAAGCTATATGCCTTCTGCCAAGAGTTTAAACTTTGTGCACTTTTGTACTACACTAAAAAGCAGAGTATTTATTTTACATTTTCAGACAAATCTACTAAAAGACATTTTTAACTTGTTCACTGCTGAAAGCAGAATATGTCAAATCTTACACATTCCCCATCCTTTTCTTCTGGAGAGTCCTATTGGACTGTATTTGGAACCTACATTTCCAGGTTTGAGCTCTGCTTTTTTCTATCTATCTATACCTGTCTCTGTTTAACTATAAAGATGTATGGCAGCAAACTCAGTCTGAGGCAATGGGGATGGAATAGGGCATTATGTGTAGAGGGAGGAGCTCGAGAGCTGAATCTCGAATATGTAGCCCAGTCGAAGCTGAGCCCATACATTGAGGAAGAATGAAAATGGACAACATGGATGCCTAGTTATGGTGAGTACATAACTTTAATTGCAGAATTTGCTGTTGATTCTGTTTGGTTAGAGACAGTGCCCTTTGACTGTTTAGAATTTCTTCACTCTTTATGACTTGTCATCATCTTGAAGAGTTATAAAGTGTTTGGGGAGCATGACATTTACTTTTTCTTGCTCCTGGTTGACCATTTATTTTTATAAACAGATTTCCTGAAATGGCCTCCATGGCCTTTTCTATAAGTTTTCATGTCTTAACTCTTTAATATAAAATCCAGCCACTTGACTCCAAAACACCCATTTGCTCCTATCAAAAATATTTTGATGCAAAGCAGTTTTATTCTGCTGCACCAAAGCACTGTATGTGATCAGACTTAATTGCCCAGCACCACTTTCTTCTGTGAACCCAAGCTGCTATCTCAGCAGAATTTTAACATATATTTATTATGCATGATAGCAGCACATTTAATGTTTTATTGTCTCCATCGCCTCTCTTTTTCATTACAGGCAGTTTGCAGCCTTGCAGTCAGTTTTTTCACATTTATACACCTAGTTCTTTATTTCAATACAAATGCAATGAACTAGTCCTTTTAATGCCAGAGGGTTTAATTTGTAGAAACAGTACTTTACACCAACTTTAGTTTCACAAAATGTCACCAGAGATTTGATTAAACAATTCTACCATATACATTTTTTATTGCAAGTACATAGTATAATTTCAGCAGAAAATTGTATTTTCCATACATCCATTAACTACCACAAATACTCACTTTTATTGCTTGAGTGAGTTTCAGTAATGGTATAGTTTCTTGTAAGGTGCATCATTTTCATGATTATTAATCTCAATGCAATATTAAGGAAAACTTGCTTTATGCTTCTCATAAATTTTGACACAGGTTTCTTATTACTATTCATTTAAGGTGAGACAATTTCAGACAGCAACTAATAATTATTCAGTGCTGTATGAAGTTACATCATTTGTATCTGCTTTATACATTCCACACATTTTTCTTTTTGTATTTTGACCTCAAAACACACACACACACACCTACCTCTTAGCTAAGTAGAGCTTCTGTCACACAATGTATTTTAGGAGCATCATATTTCTTTTCAGAAAACAGTGACAGACATTATTACCTTTCAATGGTTGTAAACCAGGACAATTGAAAATTGCAAGATTCATCTAAGTAATATCATTCTTTCTGTTTTGGAACATACCAAAGTCTGCATTACATTCAATGCTTTGTCAAGATTCTATTCTCCACACCATGAGGCTATTACCTTTGCAAAAGTTTTTTTTCTTTCACTTTGATGTCTACTATTTGTTTATGTTCCTTTTTTCCAACACACACTTCATTTAAATCTCAAAAAAATTATTTCCCACTGAATTCTCTGTTAGTCACAGGATAGCAGAACAAAGGATAAATGATTTAGGGTTTATTGGTGTGCATCAGTACTTTGGAACCATACCAGTGAACCTCTGTAATTTGAACAGTACACACTCTTCAAGCTTTTGTTTAGAACTTGCGGTGCAGCCACCATTTTCCAGTGTATGCAATTCAGAATTGCCCAACTTATTTTTCTTAGAAAGCCAGTAAAACAATTTCATCACAATTCTTTCACCATTGTTTATGAACATAGTGGCACAAAATCTTTAACATTTTGCATCACTTACTCCTTCACTTTCTTTAAGCATACTGCTTTTCCATACATTGCATTAACAGCCATGTCATACATAATATCATACTAGCTCTTCACAATTCATTCATTTTACGTATTTAAATTAAGCTACTTTTTACAATTTGAGAATTAACTACAACCTTGCAATACTTGCTATGTGTATAAACCTAGCTTTATCAGGTTATTTCATCAATTATATTCTTCAACACACAGTTTCATACTGTGATAACCTTTCTCAATACATTTCTATCTGCAGTGTACTTTTCATTGTATTATTTATTTATTTTGACATTTGGTGACTGGGTTAGTTCGACTGAGCAAAAGCCCATTTTCAGCGGAGACCTGGGGAGAAAAGCTCCATACAGAAACATTATCAAAGTAGACAAAACATTAAGCACAGAACGTTTCAAGTATATAATGTCTAAAACTGGTGAAAATGGGTAACATTAGGATCATAAAGATAATACAGAAATATAAGGCTGTAACAAGTAGATACATTGCGTTTACCAACATAAGAATATCATGTTATAGTATTATACTAAGGATATAATAACATTTCTTAGCATGATACATAGTAGAATATTTTAACTAGCTCTGGAGTAAAATAGTGAATGAGAAGGAGTAAGATTACAGGAAAGTGGGGGACACAAAGATAGTACATGGGCAAAAAGTTGATGGTTAAGATTGTGCTAGAACGTGCTGGGGGGAGTAAGATAAGTAGACAGGTGGAATAAGAGATGCAGGATAATGAGGAGCTGCATAGAGAATTAGCTTGGAGTTTGGTAGGAACAAATCCAGGAGGACGGAAGAGGATCTTTTAGGGCTTTTTTAAAGATGCCGGTATTGGGTATGGATCTGATGCTCTGAGGAAGTTTGTTCCAAGCTGTATTTCTGGCTCCATGTTTAAGGCATGGCAAAGTGAAGTCACAGCTGTGTTTAGCACTCATTTAGGAATTATGTAATTCAACAGTGCTTTTGTGGGATGATAGTTCCCCACCCCATTTCAATACACATCCTGAAATATACTTTTGTTAGATTCACAGAAACTCAGAAGAATTTGCATGGATTCTCCTCGTAGTTACCCATAGCAGAACCAGATTCTGATAAAAGACTAAGGGCCGGATTCAATAAAGCCTACACTAAGTGTACACTGTTCTGAGTGAGCAGACAACACAGACATAATGCAAACCTTCTTCTTCCTAATGTTAGTTTTTCTACTGTTGATATTGCAGCTTTAAATATTTACAGGGATTCATAAAGGTTACCAGAAAGTGTAGACTACATGTACACTTAGTGTAATCTTTGAGTGACTAGAAAGCACAAAAAATGTGATAAGAATTTTATTGAATACATATCGTATACACAGTGTATGGTTTATTGAATCTGGTCCTAACTGTCCTGCAGAAAGCAGACACTCTCTCTCTCTCTTTGTTTTGGATATGGTAACACACAGAGAGTTGCAATTTTTCTCTTTGCAGGTATGAAACTTATTACAATGAGATTGTTTTTCCAGGCAGTGATGTAGGAATGAAAGTTATTTTAATTTAGTATATTTTTGACTAAATTATGTTATCCAGCAGTGTGGCATGTTTAACATACTGAAAAAGGGTAAGTAGATAAATCCTGATTAGCATCATCTGTACAGCTAGGAGGAGCTCTGAAAAAAATCTGAACCCTAACGCTGTAAAAACTAAAAAAATTATGATATAAAAAAGAAAGTAAAGTGGTCTGGAATCCTCAATATTGGTTGAAATAGCTCAGCTCTTTTATTTCAGGATAGATAAAAACTGATGTATACATAACCACTTTAGAAAGTGCTGCTACATTTATTCAAGTTGTTAACAAAGGAGTGGGCGGTGCGGAACAAGGAGTCCTCTCTGGTTGGATGTGCTGGGGCAGGACTCAGAGTTCACATCCCCAGGCTTTGTGATTGGATAATGGATGCCAGTCCAAAAGGGGCCATTCCCCCTATATCATTAACACGTTTAAAAAAAAAAAAAAAAAAAAAAAACGGAGGTAAATTCTGGAGACTTTTGAAAAAAACATGAAATTGTAAAACCTTTCTTCTTAAATATAAAATCAGTCATCCTGTATACTGCTCTGCAACACTTTTATCTGATGCTTCTTCAGATTCATCCATCCATCATGTCATCTGTGTGGAAGCATAACGTTGCACTCTGTTGGAGAATGATTAAACCCAAATAAAATACAAAAACTCAAAAAATCAAATGCAAACAAGATCCTCCATGCTCATGTGTTTTTCCTCCACTTTTATGGGAGGATTGATGCATGTTGTGAGCAAATCAGAGCAAGGGAGTGGGGTGGGAGATAGATAACCTGAAATGTCAGTTAGCTCTAAGGCCAAATATTCTGATCATACCATTAAAAACAGACCCTGTAAATTTAATTGAACAGTGCTTATGCCCCAAAATAGATTGGCTAAAGTTATAAACCAGTGGCCTGTGTCTAAATTCTCTTTGTTGTGTATCTTGCATTCTGTACTGCTAGTCATTGACCATATTACCTGCTTATCCCCAGGGCTTCCACTTTTGTGGGAAAAGGGGACTCACCTTGCATAGATCAACTGAAGCTTAACATTTTGTCTGTCTGATATGAAATTATGGTTAAAGTAATAAGCATGATCAAGTTATAACAAATTATATATATATATATATATATATATATATATATATATATATATAAAACATTCCTGTTTTTGTCTGCCAGCAGTATAAAGACAGAAATTGAAATAAAAAAAAAAAATACAGTGAACCAAAGTCTTTATTGAAAAAGTCAAGAAAATGTACCCTTAGCAATTATAGACTTTAATTATCCTTTCTGTTCCGCAGATCATCCTGGGTTTATCGCTGTGTTCTCAGGGGAATTTCTAGGTTAGTAGTGAGTCCCTCCTCTGGAAAATAATTTACTTGTCTTTCCCCTGTTAGGGTGACTTGCCTTTTATCAAACACTTAACTGTTTTCCCCAACTGTGGTTCTATGTACTGGTTGTTTTTATAAGCTTTTAAAATTAAACATATATTAAAAAACTGAACATAAAAAATGAAGCTATAACAATATGTAACAATTAGAAATAAAAATGCTTCGGGATCATCTAGGATTGATAAAAGAAATGGGTGCTCCACTTTTATGGAAAAAGAGAAGCAGCCTATTGCACCTTCTTGTGAGGAACCTTTAGATACCATGGCTCCAAGATGGAATCTTAAAGTGGAAATCAAAGCCAACTTATGAGGAATAAAAATAATTATAAAAATACCTATGTATTCCAGGTCCATAGTCATGCCTACTACACTACTATCCATGCAGAATTAATGATGGAGAACAAACCAATGGCTGAAAAAACTAGAAACTTTGCAAAACTGGCAAAGTTAGATGCTTAGTAAGCACAGGTGGCTGTATCTACTATGCTTAACATACTGGACACTCACCTTATGGTTTAAGTGTAGTTTATTTACAATGCAAATCGGAACTGCAGTTTACATACAGTGCAGGAATGTGTAATCACATTGCCAAAAACAGAAAGAAATATACTGGTCAGGTCACTATCAGTTAAGTTTTTAATTCTCTCAAAATTCCAGCAGTCATTGTACTGCTTTTCTTTGTGCTGCAGATCAGAATAAGCTTCACAGGTAAAGCCAAATCGTCTTCTGATTATTACAACATCTGAGAGAGATTATTCAACAAATCACTGAAGCCTCCACGATAAACAGCAAATAATTTTATTTTTAAAATAAAACAAGCGCTTTCACGCACCTAACAGTGCACTTCATCAGGTTACAAAGTTTATGCAAAAGGAATTCATCTTATATAGTATAACAAATCTCCCAATTAGCTGCATTTTTGGCGGCTAAAAACAATTAATCAATTATAGATCTCTAAGTACCATTTGTGTTTAAAGCCATAGTTCATGTACGGAAAACGCTTCCTATATTATAACTTCTTTAAAACTTCACGTTAATAATATAATATTATCAAAGAACACATTAATTGCATGTAAGTGTATATAACATGTTCCCCTTCATTTAATTATCTATCAGTCTAGGTAAACATGATAATAATCATAAGCTAAATCAATAAGGTGTTTTACTTAACCACAAGATGTTTTTATGTGCGATAAGCATAACGTGTTACATTCATCTTACTTATGTCTACACAATACATTAATATTATAAGACAATTCGTGCTAAAATAACGTAAAAATATATACTTGACTGAATATCCATTTATTTTAAGGTATTCAAAATGTAAATAATTAATATTAATCTAGTTAAAATATGTATATATTTCAAAAAACTATATGATATATTAAATATATTAAATAGATCCATCAACTAATGACCAACAATAAATATCTCTATAGGTATGTTTTATATAAGAAATGTATAGTTGTGTTACCAATATTAACATACAGAGTGAAACAATTAAAAACAGTACAAATTATACGCAAGCTTATATGCCCCTATATTGTGTGTCATCAGCTTGTCTATATATTCTTAACATAAAATTCAATTTAATCTCTAAGCTATAAAAGCGCTGGTCTAATATTAATAGCTGTATTTAACCCTGGCTCTATGTGCGCCCTGAGCAATAATATCCATTTCAACTCATAGAGTTCTAAAGTGTCTAGTGCATTACCTTCCCTTCTATTAGGGTAAAGTATCTGTAAGACCCTAAATTTAAATATGTGCGATGGGAACAATTGACAGTGTCTAGCTAATGCATTATTGATGTTCATCTTCCGTATGTCATATAGATGGTTATAGGCTCTATCTCTGAGCCTGCGCGTTGTCATACCCACATAATATACATCGCAGGAGACACATGTGGCCAAATATATTATATTTGTGGTATCACACGTGGCATAAAAGTTTGGTATAAAATTATAGCCAGTCTGTATGTTTTCATATGACTGTTGGTCACTAATGTAATTGCAGACACAACATTTTTTACATGGAAAGGTTCCTCGCCTATATTTAGTTCTAATATCCAAAGGTATAAGTGATATTTTTTCTTTACACAATAACCTTTTCAAGTTTGGACAATTGCTATATCTGAAGATGGGGTATTCACCCACCACATTCTTCAATTCTTTATTCATATAAAGTAATTTCCAATTCTTATGGATAATCTCCTTTATATATTTAATATCATTGGTGAATTTGATGTCATATTGTATCTTGCCCATGTTCGATTCATTATAATGCCTATATCCACCTCGCTTGTGACTAATATTAGGAGCCATATTATTACTATCTTCAGAAGATGTTTGTAAATAGTCTGAATAACCCCTATTCATAAAACATTTATTTTGAAAATTCAACAACATTTCTCTGTCCTTGGTGTCACTACATATTTTGGTTATTCTATCCATTTGATTTTTTACAATATTAGGAAAAATATGGCGTGGATGCATACTCTCATGTTGTAGTATGGCATTCTTCCAGCAGGGTTTTCTGAATAGTGATGTAGTAAATCTATTCAGATTATTTTTCATTATTGTTACATCAAGGTAGTTAACCTTGTTCAAAGAAGCTTCATAAGTAAAGCTAAGGAAGGATGTAGTTGATTCCATATATTTAATGAAATCATGTAAGGATTCCTCACTCCCATTCCAAAAAAGTAGAATGTCATCCACAAACCTCCTATAATAAATTGCATTGGTAATAAAGTTTTCATTATTTAGAATGTAGGTTCTCTCCCATTCATATACTGCTATATTAGCATAGACATTCGCACAGGGGGTGCCCATGGCTACCCCCCATGTCTGTCTATAGATCTTGTCCTGATACATAAAGATGTTATTATTAAGTATCAGCTCTAATAGAGCACATATCACAAATTGTTCATTCTGGTTACCCATTCTATAATCATTTAAACAGCTTCTGACGGCCTCCACACCAAATTCATTGGGTATACTCGTGAACAAGTTCCTTATATCTAAAGTAACTAATAATGTCTCTTGATTTACTTTTTCAATCCATAAAGAATTTTCAAGATCTTCCAATAATTTATATGAATTTTTTAGTATGGTAGGGATTTTTTCTACCAAAGGAACCAATTTATATTGCACATACTGTGAGGCATTCTCAGTAACCCATGATTGGCCTGATACTATTGGCCGTATTGGTGGAGGATATATCCCTTTATGTATTTTGGGGAGTCCCTTTATAATAGGAATTAAAGGGGCCTATATATCCAAGTAGTCGTAAAGCTGTTTATCAATGCATCTTGACATTAGGAGATCATAAAGTACATCTTGGACATTCCTAATTATTGACATGACTTCAGATCTGTTAATCATTAAATATGCTGTATCGTCACTCAACATCATAATCATCAGATTATTATAGAAGCTGGAATCCATTATTACTACCCCCCCCTTTATCTGCGGGTCTAAATACCACACTTTCATCATTGCACAATGAATCTAAACTACACCTTTGTGATTTATTCATGTTATAGAACAATTTTTATGTCCTTTCTCTTTATAATAGGTGTAAAAGTCAAATTCACATGCTCGTAAAAAGCACTCTATGGAGCCAGGTAACGGTGGAGTAAAAGTACTTTTCCTTTTGAGGGCCGTAGTTTTAGGTAGACCATCATTACACTCAGGATTCTGAAATAAAAGTCTCAAAGCCAACTTTCTGGTAAACTTCCGAAGCATTATGAGAGTGTCTGAAAGTTCACTGCCTCGTGAGGGAATATAAGATAAACCCTTGTTAAGTACGGAGCATTCAGTTTCAGTTAATTCCCTAGACGAAATGTTGAAAAACAGGGTATTCAAAATTTCTTCTTCCTGTTCTCCCAGTTGTCTCCTGACATCTTGCGCTTCCCCCTTCCCCTGCTGGTGGAACGTATCGGGGCTCGTTGTTTGTACGGGAGCGGGGAGTTTAAAATCGATGCTGTATTAGAAGTAATGTTTAATACACCTGTACCTTCTTTCGGTCTGGCTCCTGTGGTTGAATATTTCAAACCTTGCTGATTGCAAGGTAAAGAAGAGGCAGATGAAATAATGTCTACTTCTGATTGTGGTGAAGTAGGCACGCCACTACTAGATGTAATGCTGTCTAAATTAACAGCGGTCGTATTAGTAGTTGAGCTGTTTGCTATATCATTATTAGCTCGATTAGTCTCTCCAGTTACTACTGCTTCATTATACCTCGGCCATATAAAAATGTTGCCGACATGAAAATCATTACAATCTCGTTTAAGCTTTTTTAATTTCACTTGTTCCAGCTTATTGCTATAGAAAGTCACTTGCGATAGCATATTATTCAGTTTGGATATGCAATGCTCACTTTTATATTTTGCAATTATATTTTTATGCTCACCTTCAACTTTATCTATAAGTTCGTTCTCCGCTGGTTGGAAATAGTCAATAAGTAATCTCAGGTAGCTGTTGCCAAGCTCCAGGTTGAGTTGTTGCCATCTTCGTAGGAGCTCCGGATGAGCCTCTCCATAGCTCGGCATACAGAGGACGCGCATGCCTCGCGGAATGACCTTGAAATGCAGGCATGCCTCCAGGTGTTTCCTCTGCCAAATGAGCCTATGGAGTTTGTAAAGATTATTCTCCAGGCTCCTCAATTCCCCATAAAAATCTTGCATGTTTTCACTGTGGGTATTCACCTCCTGTACAGCATTACCTTGGATGTTAAAATTCAATAAAGAATTTTCACGTTGGTGGAAGATGGTATTCCAATTCATAGCATCGCTAGCAACTTTCGGTGTATAGTCCAACTCTATATTTAGATTTTCCATCGTGTGATAATTAGCCGGGAACAAGAACAAAAGGATCCAGAGTATCAACAGCAAACCCAGCACGACCATCCAAGGCTCCAGTAAAAAAGAAGATGTACGGATTATTCAACAAATCACTGAAGCCTCCACGATAAACAGCAAATAATTTTATTTTTAAAATAAAACAAGCGCTTTCACGCACCTAACAGTGCGCTTCATCAGGTTACAAAGTTTATGCAAAAGGAATTCATCTTATATAGTATAACAAATCTCCCAATTAGCTGCATTTTTGGCGGCTAAAAACAATTAATCAATTATAGATCTCTAAGTACCATTTGTGTTTAAAGCCATAGTTCATGTACGGAAAACGCTTCCTATATTATAACTTCTTTAAAACTTCACGTTAATAATATAATATTATCAAAGAACACATTAATTGCATGTAAGTGTATATAACATGTTCCCTTCATTTAATTATCTATCAGTCTAGGTAAACATGATAATAATCATAAGCTAAATCAATAAGGTGTTTTACTTAACCACAAGATGTTTTTATGTGCGATAAGCATAACGTGTTACATTCATCTTACTTATGTCTACACAATACATTAATATTATAAGACAATTCGTGCTAAACTAACGTAAAAATATATACTTGACTGAATATCCATTTATTTTAAGGTATTCAAAATGTAAATAATTAATATTAATCTAGTTAAAATATGTATATATTTCAAAAAACTATATGATATATTAAATATATTAAATGGATCCATCAACTAATGACCAACAATAAATGTCTCTATAGGTATGTTTTATATAAGAAATGTATAGTTGTATAGAACATCTGAGAGAGACTGTTCTGAGTTTACAATCCCTCTCCAAGAGAGGCCATAACATCCACCCCTGCCCCTATTACAAGAAGGGGGGCATGACGTCCTTCATTCAGAGTATGTGTGCAGGATCATCCTCTCGAGATGTCCTAACAAAGTTACATTGGAGTGATAAATTAATATCCTAACATGTCCTAACCCCTGGAATAAGCTTCCACTACATGTCAAACAGAGTAGCACCCTTGCTACCTTCAAGGTAAGCCTAGATAATTTGATGGGCAGCCTTACATTCTTCCCTGGTCTATCTTGTCTTGCTCTCCTTTAAGCTGGAGGACAATTTTGAATATTTGTTTTTTTTTTTTTTTTTTTTTTGCTAGGCTTGTAATGATCTGCAAACTAACTGCCTAGCATTTAACTGTAAACCTATAAACAGACAGAGTGCACTCCTCAAATAATGCCAGAATTGAACTACTGTCTCATACTAAGCTATTTGGACATAATTACTGATGAAAATCCAAGATATGACATCCGCAGAAATGAAGCTGTGAAAAAAAATACCAAAAAACTTGACACATTATACAGGATTGCTTCTTGCTTAATTAGTGCTGCTAGAAAACAAATTTCTTTGCCTTTCCTGCTTCCTCCACTCTTCTATGTATCGCCAATACCTGTTAACCTTAATGCAACATGATCCATTACCTTAATCAATGTTATAACAAAGCTGATTAATTTGCTGCAGGAAGACTTTATAGGTCACACCATTGTCTGGCATTTAAACAACTCAACTGGATGTAACTATTGCAGCCCTTGGCATTCTTACAGCTAGTTACTTGCCACAAGCTTTTCTACAAACCAGAAGAATGCCCCATCTTAAACAACATTATTCAGCTCTTTTCTCTTCGTTTAATTTCTCCATGTTGGGTTTCTAATACCATGACGAGAATGGACCGCATTCCTAAGTCAGAGTATGATTAAAGTTCATGAAATTAGTATTGTTTCAATTTTCAAAGCACCCATAATGTGCCCAGAGTTAACAACAACTGCAATTCATATGTGGTTACATGTATTGGTAACATATCTAAAGATGACTATAAATTCTTTTTTATAAGACCTGTTGCTCCTGCTACTATTGGAACTGTCTGGGTATCTTTCTCCTACATTGCTGTATTTCTGCCTGCAAATGCTGGTATTTTATGACTTTCTGACTCTCTGTATGTAAGACACTAATCACTAGGCGTAGCAATTTCAGTGATCAGTGTTACTTTTGTCTTCTTTTCATGGACTACTATATCTATTTTTCTCGCATCTATTTTCTGAACTGTTAGTAATAGGTGAGCCCATGTGATATAAACTTCATCATTCTTTAAAATGCTTTGTGGCTTATGTTCCAATGCTTCTCAGCTACTTCAGTATAATAATGTTTGCACAATCCCCACTGCAACAGTCTTGCCACATTATTATACTTTCAGTATACAGGCCCTCTGCCAGTAGTGTGTCACACCCAGCAACAAGATGTGTGACTGTTTCCAGTTCTGTTTGCAGAACCAGCATTAGTCTGATTTCTCCCACATGTTCAATGGACTTTGTAAACCAAAGTGTACATAGCCCACTATCTTGGCCAGCCAAACCCTTCATCTTTTGGTTTAAATTCACCTCTCCTTAACCATTTTTGTGTCAAATCCTGATCAGCATGATGTTGTTCTAGGAGTTGTCTGTACCTAACACAATATTTATGCCTTTTCCACATGTCTTACCTTCTCATCTGATCCTTATATTCTTTCTTTAGTTTTTTGGCACATTTAGTTGCTGCCTGATTTTTGTTTGCTTCTGGTTTGATTTCCATTACCGCTTTCTGCCAGACACTAATATGCATCTGCTAAACAAAGTAGGAAAATCATCTTAGATGACTACTCCTCATGTTTGAAAACTTTCACTATGTTTACATATGCTGAGGTCAGCAGATATGTATGCAGTCTCACGATTGCAGAGCTATACCTGTTATCAGTTTCAAGGAGGTCCAAACCTCCTCCAGAAACATGGATATATAATATATAATCTTGGTATTCACTGATTTTTTATATATCATTTGATAAGAGTGAAGAATGTTTCTTGTTTTTCTGTCCAAGTGATCCAATACCTTTTGGGACCAATCAGTCACACCATTTGTTTTATCAGACTTCTAACATTTTGGGTCTTATTTACTTTCTGTAATCTATTTCTTTCAGTGATGTTAATATATCTCTCCATCTCTATTAAATCAGGGAAATCTTCCCTTAGATAATTTTCTTCTAAACTGAAGGCACAATCTTTATTCTCTGTTTCCTGCAAGCATTCTACAGAAAATTCCAGAACATCTTCCAGTGACATATTCTCTTCAACTGCATCCTTCATCATCTGTTGCTCTTTCATATGGAAACTCACTGGCCTGTCACTCTACAACATTGACTGCATCTAAGTTGCCACTGTTTCCTACTCCTGCCCTTGCTGTGAAACTCCAATTCAACATTTGTACTAGTTTCCTGCTGAGGGTTCCAGAGCATCATCATGTGGCAAGTGATCAGATGCCTCCCATTCCACCTGCTACTCCTTAATTTGGGGACTCATTATTCCACCATGCTGTGAAGTTACCCAATTGGATTTTCTACAACAAATCCTTCACTTCACAAATAATCCGTAACTTCCGTTTCTATTTCTTTAACTTCTTCATTACTAATCCTCTTTTCTACTTTCCCCCTTTGTTTTCCTGTTTTTAGTATTGAGAAAGTTTCCATACCCTGATGCCTTTGCCTGTATTTCTCTTTAAATATCTTTGTTTTTTTTTGTATTGATTAGTTTTACTTTCTCATTTTGCATAAGTATTGCACCATATTACATCTCTTTTTCTTTCCCATGTCTCTAATTCCTTTTCAGTTGTCTCCTGCTCCACTTGTTTTTCCTTTATTTGGTGACTCATCATTCCATCATGTTTTGACATAACTTATGTTTGACTTTTTACAATAAATCCTTCACTTTGCAGGTATTCCATAACTTCAGCTTCTATTTATTTATTCTACTTTACTAATCTTCTTTTGTACAGTCCCCCTTTATGATCTTATTTTTTGTATTGTGAAATCTTCCATATCTGGGTGCCTTTGCGTGTATTCCTCTTCAAATATCTTTGGAGCCACTTTTTTGTATTGATTAGTTTGGCTTTCTAATTTGCATAAATATTGCACCATATCAGATCTCTCTTTCTTATGTCCATGTTTCTTTTTTATACCTTTCAAAAATCTCTATGTTTTGTTATTTATATTACTCTGTCATTTCTTTGTCTAAGCGGCCCAAAATTTCTTTGTCTGTGTATTGTTTTTCATGGTTCTATTGTATTAATAAACACAAATTTGCATTTGAAGCTTTTGACAGTTTTTCTTGTGCAAGTATTTTTCTTCCTCCAAATTCTGTCTTAATCTTTTTGCATAATTTCTTCCTTATCCTCAATAGTCCACTCTATCATCTTTGTGGCTCTTTTCTGGCCTGTAATTTTTTTTTTTATTTTGTGACCTATTACATCCTTCCACAACAGGCTGGTCATTCTCCTCCTGAGCCTGGCCTAAACCCACAGTAGGAATGTTTCAGTGTCTTGAGGATTCTACACTGTCATTTTTTTCCTGTTGTGGTGCCACTGTGCATACAGGATTGGGCACTTTTTTATCCTGGGACTTGTGCACCCAGCTGTCTTTTTTGTTTTTTGCCCTACATCTGTCCATGACATATGCTATGTAAAATACAATCTATATATCAGTATCATCTTGGTGAGATTTTGTGAAAACAGGATCCGTGACTTGACGGTACTCACCAAGACTTGTGAATGAATTCAGTTCCAGCAATATTACTCTCCTTGCTGCTTTTTCCTCCTCCCCCTATGAGATCTCCCTGTTGTAATGACAAGTTGCTTCTTCAGACAACAAAAGCTAACAATCATGAAGGTGAGTGTCTATACCCCACATACATATATTAGCCATGAAATGTACTCTCTCTTAATAATAAAACAAATTAACAGATCAAAGGCTTTCCAACTTCAACTCAGGTAGCACCAGAAGGACTTGTGGCTGTACCCCTAATCTGCTCCAGGCTGTCTCCTTACTTAGTTGGTCACACTGATACTACTTACCCCCTCCACCTCTCATTCTTCTACTAGTACAGATTTACACTCTGATTCTTCCTTTCTTTTGTCCCATCTTGTGTCTTCTTCTTCTTCTGTTTCATGAGTTAATTCTCTATCAGTTCTTCCTTATCTTAACTACCAAATAGTTGATTACAACAGGTTAAAAGCTATCTGAAGAATATTATATTTAACCACACATCTACTTTTAAATCCTATTTCGTATTTATACAAGAACATAATATGCTGTCCCAAAAGATCCTCTGTTTTTCTATGTACTCAGACTTGATTTGTAACTGCTGGACCTTTTTTTTTCTTGTGTAAAAGGCTTTGCAACACCCAGATGCAGCCTATGTACTCTGATAGATTATGGTTATTTTTATTGTTTACTGTAGATTGTTTTATTTTTGAAGGTAGTTTATTATCTATTGTTAGATTATTTTTCTGCTTTTATTATTTGATGGAGCTTTTCTCTGTGGGACTCCACTGAAAGGGGGTATTCTGCATATAACCAGCTGGATATTCCTGGGGGTATTCTGTATAACCAGCTGGATCATCCTGGGGGTATTCTGCATATAACCAGCTGGATCATCCTGGGGGTATTCTGCATATAACCAGCTGGATCATCCTGGTGAACAAATGCTAATAAATAATCAATTGTTGGTGCAACACTTTCACTCAATGTAGAAAATGGGACTATAGGCTTTAATGATGTTGATTAAATAAGTGCGTTGATTTGACAGTCCCTCCAGATATAATGGTAAATTCAAAAATAAACCATCCTGGTGATCTGCTGATATAAGCAAACTGTATAGCCTAAGGAAGAAGCTCTTTAAACCTCTTTGTAGGGCCAGAAGTCCACAGCATCAGAATTGTCTCAGCAACCTCAACTATAAAGACCATTAAAGCACCACACAAATTAAGAGCAGCAGCTGAAGTGAAAGATAACTACAGGTCATCTTTCAGTTAGATCAGAAAACTAAGAAATAACTATTAACACTGCTCCAATCTTTTCCATAATAGAGTCTCCCATTCAAACCCAAAAAACATTGCAAACATACTGCTTAGCTGGTTTACAGCCAATTTCACTCCTGAAGCTACCATCCCCTCATAAAAAAACAATCCTTGAGTAACTCTCTCCTGGTATAACTAAGGAAAATGCTCTTAAAGTACTCTCAAAGACCAAAAACACTTCCTCCATAAGCCCAAATAAGAAACCAGGTTGTCTAAAAACAGTGTTAAACATGTAGTCACTCATACCTTCCTCAAACGGTTTAACCTAAGCCGTGAAGCAGATTATACCTCTAAATCATGGTGCACTGCTGTAGTAATGTCTCTCCATAAGGGTGGACTGATCACAGACCCCAGGAACTATAGTCTCATCAGCCTTACTATTTTTATCTGTAAAAGCATGGTGTGTGTCACCACCCTCATAAATCATGACATCAGAAATCTAAGTTCAACCCACTGCAGTACAGCTTTGTAAAGCAAAGGTCCTGCCTGCTGAATTTTGTCACGTTCTTTGAGAAGGTCACTTAGTCAGTTGATAATGGTTACACCATCCACACTGCCTACCTCAGTCTGGCCAAGGCATTTGATAACATGCTACATGATTGAATTGGTTATAGGTTGATGGCTTGAAACCCAAATTCCTACATGGAAAGATGGATAAGTAACTGACTTATGGATAGAACAAACATTGTCTCAGTGGGTGATACCTCCTTAGAGATAGAAGGTGACCAATGTTGTCCCCCAGGGATTTGTATTGGGCCCCTCCTATTTGTCATCTCTGTTTTTGACCTCCAAACTGATAACAGTTATCTCTGGTTAGCAGAGTTTGCTGATGATAGCAAACTGGGCATAATTGTTAAATCCTCTTTGGATACATATACGTTCCAAAACTAAAGTCAATTCCTGCTGCTTAGAAAAAAGGCTCAGACTAAACACCAAGAAATATGGCATCATTCCCTTCAAGAAGCAAAAACACTCTGCATTTTAGTGCATTGAAAAATCCCACTACCATATGAATTGCTGAATAGAGATCTGGGCACTTGAGCTGATAGCTCTCCTTCCTTTAACCAACGTGTGGCAATGTATTTAGGAAACCCTTCTATTTGTTGCAGCTAGCTGCAAAAGGCATCTCTTCTAAAGTCAAGGATGTCATTATTCCCCTATATTCTGCTCTAGGCAGGCCTGTTATAGAATGTAATGCACTCTTTGGCATGTATATGACCAGGCACATTATAAAAAAAAAAACTTAAAAAGAAGCACAGAGATTTCTAACAGATAGAATCTCTGGCCTCAACAACTTTGGCTACCAGGAGAGACTGGATTCCTTGTCCTTGTGCTCAGCATTGTAAAGGATAGAGAGGGGACCCATGTTCCTAGCTTACCACTTAGGGATCCATTTCTCAACCAATCAAATTGTGCAGCCAATACCAGAACCAGAGGTCTCAGACTTCATCAAGGAATAAATAAAACTAGAGATGTGGGGTCATCACACAGTTCTTTCCTTGCGCTGGAACAGACTTCACCTGCATCACAAGCAGTGTGATTGCTTGTCATACTTCAAACATATACAAGATGGGTGCACACAGATCAACAGCATTACTTTAGCTGTCTGGGAAGGATTCTGCAGCTGTTTAGCAGAAAGCAGTTCAAGCTTCAGTTTTGGTTCAGGATATGGATTTGAGTAATTTAGAGGAAAAAAATAAAATAAGTGTACTCAGAGGTGATTAAATAAATTAAACATTGAAAGAATACCCTAATACAAACAGCAATATCCTGGAAAAAATTAGAAGAGGCTTTAACTAACTATTCAGATGAACTGATAAAACTGCAAAAATCAGAGGTTGACATGAAGAAAAGCTGTCTGCATATGAGGGTTCTTAAGAAAAATCATTTAAAAACAAATACTTAGAAGACCAAGCACACAGAGAAAACCTGAGATTTTCTGCAGCAGCAGCAGAGAGACTGGAAGGAAGAGACTGCATTAATTTTATGAAAACACCCATAAGCAATTGTACTGGTGTTTAACAGCAGAATGTGTTAATTGAAAGGGCACATTGAGTGTATGCTCCAAACCTAGCCATGAAAAAAGCAGCCAAGACTTATATTAGTAAAGATGCTATCATATCAGCAGAAAGAATTGATCCTTACAAAATTGTAGAACATTGCTAAATATTAAAAACTGGAGACATCAGAGTGTTTGTAGAAAATGTGACCATTCACTGTCCACCAGGCAGAAGAGAAGCAAATTTATTCCGGCAATCAGAAAATTTTGAGAGTCAGGTCTGAGAGTCATGCTGTTGTATCCAACTGTCTTCAAAGTGTTTTTTTTTTTCTTGGAGGGTCAAAGGCATTTTTTTACATAAAACAGTCTAAGGAGGAAATAAAAAAGTTTATCCAACAAAAAGTGAGTCAGCAGCCTGAAGACAACTCATTCTTTTGATGTTAATGTTCATAGAGATATTTTGCCAGTGAAACATTTTCCAGTATTCCAAAAGAAAATGACTGAGAGACAGAAAAAGCACAGGAGTTGACTAGAAGAATCAGCAACACCTTGGACTTGAAACAGAGTTTGGTGTTGGGAGATAGAGATGAATAGGAGGAAGACCAGCAACTCTGAAATAAGTGAATAAATGGAAGACTATAAAGCATCTTATCACATTTGTGAATGTGGTTGTGCAACAAGTGGCTAAAAATATTGGACTTTTGTTAAACTTGTGGGTGGACTGTAAAGCATATACCCCACTTTATACCATTAATGTTTAGAAGGACAGTAAAAGGGGGAAACTAACTCTAAGTAAAACCATTTTTGTTGTTATTAGTATTTGTATAAACATTTCATGATATAAACTGCATGTTATATACAGTAAAACAGTTTTGAGTAGTGTGTACTTTACTGTAAATGTGTGGGAGTCTTTTCTGTCACTTTTGTCTGTATTAAAGGTATTAAATTAAACAAGTACTTTATTTTAGTTGTAAGAAAAATAAGTTTTACAGTATAACAGAGGAAAAAAAAGGCTGGACAAAAGCAAGTTTAATGTTCATATGCTGGGATCTTGGGCTGGTGGGGCGGGGCTGGGGTGTAAAAGTGCACTTATTGTATTATATGTAGAATTTGGATATTTTCTCTTTTTATTTTTACAAGGGTGAATGTCTAGAGTATTGCCTTTGGCTTAAGCAGTAAGCATATGTTTTTGTAAGCTTACAGGCTTTAAAAATAAGACAAAATGATGAAAGCATGAACATGCTAAGCTTCTTACAACTGCAAGGATATTAGTTTCTTTGTTTTCCACTGGCAAATGTTCAGTGGAGTTGAGATGTCTGCAGCTGAGGGCAACTGTGCATTCTCTTCTGAGAGAAATTTACAAAGACTCATTGCTGAGTTCATTTCCATGGAGACAAGCTGTCTACAGATGTAACTAGCTAACCTTGAGAATTCTGAGTATTCTTTGCTAAGAGAAATGCAAAATTTAAAGGTATAATGGCAAGCAGTTCTGTGAAATTAAGTTTGTATTTATGGGACCTGAATAAGAGGTAACAACCTCCCTAGCAGCCTTAATAATTTTATACTGTTAATAGAACAGTGTAGAATTTAGTTATATTTAAAGATAGCCAGTGCACTTTTCCTTAGGGCTAAAAGTTAATATTTTCTGAAAGCATACAAGCTGTTTTTCATATCTGGGAGGTGAAGGGAGACCAAAAAAAAGACAGCAATCAGTATAAGAATGAGCACAGGCTGTAGCATATGCTTTAGCATGGTTAACCTTAATTTTAGGTTAGAAAATATCTGTAGGTGTAGCCATCAGTTTGGAGCAGTTGTTCCTTTCCAGAGGGTTAAACTTCATGTTTTGATGCTGTACATAGTTTGTATATTTGTTCCAAGTTAATAGGGGGTGGGGTGTTTTGTATTTAGTTTTTTGTTTGAGGGTTTTCATTAAATCAAAAATTCTTGAAAATGTGACACAGGTCCAAATGGAGATTAGAAGAAACAACACCACAAAAGATCAGCCTGTCAAGAATTAGTATATGCATGTAATACAAAAGCTGCAAATACACATTAAAAAAAAAAACTTTCATTTATAATAGGTGGGAACAATAGCTTTTATCATGATGGCTATGCTCTCCATATTATCCTGGAATGTGGATGGCCTTACAGGTAGAGATAAAAGGAAAGAGCACTGAATTATATTAAGAAATGCAGAGTGCAAATAGCAATGCTATAGGAGACATATTTGGAAAGAAATGAGCATATAAATTTGAGAAATAGAGGATTTCAGAATGAATATTCAGCAGAATATCAGGGCTATGGAAAAAGGGAGTAATTATACTAATTACTAGAGGGGCTCCAATAGTGATAGATGAAAAAAAGGACAAAAATAGTAGATTTGTGGTAGAAGGGGCTATTGGCAAGGGAGGAGGATTACAATGGCATGTATTTTTAGATTCCACCCAAAACTGCTTTTACAAAGCTTAAGAAAATGTTGAGAGAATTAATCAGCTTTCAGCAGGGAATATTTATAGATGGAGACTGGAATTTGGTTTGCAAACAAGAGGATGTATCAGAAGGCTCTAGAAGGGATAACATAAGAAAAGAAGATAGATTTCTGAAGAAATGTATGAAAATATTTAGTACGGAAAATGTGAATTCCATAGTAAGAACTTGTACAGAATTTATATATTATTCCCAAAGGTACAATAACTGGGCTAGACTAGATAGAAATTTTATTTCACAGGAACATATGCATTTAATAGAAAGATTTGACACACATCCAATAACAATTTCTGATCATGCACCAATAAAAACAGAGATAAAAATGTGAGGTAATGAAGTAAAAATAAGACACTGGTGCTTTCCTACCTACCTGTTAAAAAGAGAGGAATTTAAAGAATAGGTAATGGAAATTATTCGGGAGTTACTGGGGAAAATATAAATATCTTTAGAAGTTATAGCTAGTGAATGGAATAAAATGAAAATGGAGTTTAAAAATAGGGTCAGAATAAAAGAAAAAGATATATGGTTATGAAGTAATAGAAATTACTTAGAAGGGCTGACAAAGGTTAAATTATTGCAGAATAAGGGGATCTCACAGAACAAGAGGAAAAGCAAACGCAGAGTGCTAAAAAGCAAATAAGGGAGTATCTGGATAATATGCATGACTTTATTAAGATTGCAGTTAAGCAACTATTTTTGATAACTCCAGAGTTCAAGACCTTTTAGAACAATGGCTTAGACAACATAACACTGAAATTGTTGCCTCCAAACTTAGGGAACCTATAACAAGAAAGATAACCAGAGATCCTGTAGAGGTTTACAACATATTCTGGACATCTTATGAAAATTTGCAAAAAGCAGAGAAATGTAGAAATCAGGAAAGAGGACAAATGGAAATATTTATGGAAGATTTAATTATGCCAAGGTTAGAGGTAAAAGAGACTCAACAACTAACAATTAAGATATGAGATAAGAACAGTGTTGTATAATCAATCTTAAGAAAAGTCTCCAGGAACAGATAGTATTACTCTGTAAGTCTGGAGATTAGAAGGGAAGAAAGTGATAAAGATCTGGAAGATTTTAACAGTATTTTAAAAGGAGGGGAATCACCAACATCTTGGATGAAAGCTGTCATGACTGTGTTACCTAAATATGACAAAGTCCCTACAGACCCAGGTTCATATAGACCCATTTCAATTTTAAATCTGGATTATAAAATGTTTATGCCAGTACTAGCTAAAGGAATGGCAAAAGTGTTGCCAAAATTGATACATATGGATCAGTGTGGTTTTGTGTAGGGGAGACAAATGTTTGACAACATTAACAAAGCAATGATGATCCACAGAGAAGCAAAATGTAACAAAATACCTCTGTTGTTGGTGGGTCTTGGGTGTCCTTTTCCCTTTAGTTATTTGCTTTATATATAGAAACACTGGCAAAGATAATAAAGGACTCATAAACATAAGGATATAATTGATATGGTAATCAAGAAAAGTTGGCTTTATTTGCAGATGATATTATTTTGTACCTGATAAATCCAGAAAAAGAAATCTCAGTGTTGTGGAACATTTTGAGAAAGTTTCATGTCTTTTCAAGATATAAAATTAATAAAGATAAAACAAAGGCTATAACTGTAAATTTTGTACCCATGCACAAACTGGTTGAACAATACCCATATTTATGGGGATATGATAAAATGAAGTTTTTAGGAGTATGGATTAAAAAGGCTTCTGTTATTGCAGATGAGGATATGTGGGAAGAGATTAACGAAGATGATACAAAAATTGAGAAAGTGGAAACTATCATTTATGTATATGGATAGTAAGATACAAGCAGTGAAAATGTTTTTAGTCCCTTTAATCTTATAGACAGGTCAGGCACACTTTTATTAACCTGAGAAGTTGTGAACAATAATAAAGAATTGAAGGAATTTACTGGGAGGAAAAGAGGGCAAGATTTTAAGTGGGATAAGTTGATCATTCTAGTAGAACAAGTTAGTTTAGGTTTACCTGATTTGAAAGGATATTTGACCTACACAGTTAAAGCTCTTATACATATCACACATAGAAGGTTATAATTTAATGTGGAAAGAGATGATGATGATGATGAAACAAGGGGGAAGTTCAAGTAATAGAGAGTGGCATTCTGGATACAGATCCTTAAAGAGAATAATAACCATGCAGAGTATTATATTCATACAATAGCAGAAAGTAGTCTGAGAACTAAGCTAATACTAGAGTGGAGAAAGGAGATTTGCCAGTAGGGATGTCTGCAAAGTAGGGCTACAGAAAATAGGCAAGAGGGGACTGGAATTTATTGGAGAAACCTAGCAAAGGAACCAATATAGTGGGAGCAATTAACTCAAACAGGAAAGGTAATAGAGTGGGATGAGGCTAAGAAGACATTTGGAATGCAGAATAGAGACTGCCTTCCCTACCATGGCTTGATCTCTAAGTACAGGTAAAGAGAAATAGGGGATTTTAAGTGCAAGACCCACTCTAGTGAGTTTTTAGTTGAATCTAGAACATAAACAGCTGTTAAAAGGGATAATTAGTAGAGCATATAAAACATTGCATGATAACTATAAGAACTAATCAGAGGAGGTTAGAAAAGATTGGAAAGCGAGACTGGAAAAGCAATTTTACAACAAAACACTGATACATATGTATGGCCTCCCAAGTTTGCAACTAAGTCCAGAAGTTTTAGGATCTTTGCTTGGAAGTGTTTGCATAGATATTTTTATAATCTAAGCAGACTTCAAAAACATTTTCCTCAGGTAGATAGGAGGTATGATGGAGAAGAAACAGGTAACTGAGAACATATATTTTGGGAGTATAATGAATTGGCAGATTTTAAAAATTCCCTACAGAGTATTGTATCAGAAATATTGGGTGAGCAAATGGCTATAAGGAAATGATCCTTGTGAGCTGGGATACATGATCTGAATTGCCTAGATATAATAAGGCCTCATTAAGTTTAATTTTGTTGGCTGCCAAAAATGCAATTACTAGAAAATGGAAATCAGAGGTACTGAATATTATAAAAGAGGTAAAAGAACTGGAAGATGGATCTTTAGAAAAGTTGAAATTGTGGGAACAATACATATGTAATAATGTTCAGGGAGAGGAGGACTGAGGTTTAAGAGAAGGCAGGATTCAATATTTTTTGTAATGTTGGACTGATGATAGTAGCAAATAAAATAAATGTGATATGTATTGTATTTAAATGGACAAATGTTAAAATGTGTTTTCTTTTCTGTTAAAGTATATTTGCCTATGGCTTAAGTAATAATTTAATTAATGTGTTTAAAAAAAGACATGAGTCCTTAAATTTGTCCCAGGACTTACAGTCACCATCCTCCTTGTAAAAAGTGGTACAACCTGAGGGTAGATATTGGCAAGGCACCTATGGCCTCTGGTCAAACTTGCCGTGTATATCTTATGATCCTGTACCATAACAGATGCTGTACTCAAAAAATGTGTGTATATTTTAAGGGTATAAGCTGTAAATAAACTGCTTCCTGTAGTCCAAGTTTTATTCCCTCAGCCTCTGTTTGCTAACTGTGTGATTCTAAGCAAGTCAATTAACCATATGACACTCTGGAGTAGCTGGAAAACTGGACAAGGCTCTTTAATGCTCTCCTAGACCACATGCCTTGTAACTGTGTATGAACATATGGGTGGCAACTGTTAGGAACCACAGGCTGACATTCCCTGGGAAGTCCAAAGTTTTTATCTTCTTTTCCTAATACCTCTCCTTGTTGTCAGTCAGAAGAAAGTAGTACAAATCAAATGCTTGGTCTGCTCAGTGTCTGTGCATACAACCGCTATGCTGTGCTAGAAATTGATGCTTTCCTTGGGAAGTTCAGGCCTTGTGCTCTGTCACTTCACATGGAGTATGCACATGTGATCTAAATATTTCTGCAGTGGGACTCGAACCAGGCCCTCTCTCTGCATGGGATTGGCAAGCTAACTTTAGCCACTTTCTCCTCTCACTGACCATCTTTTCCATTGTCTTGGCTACTCATTCAACATGTTTGTTTTTGGGCCGCAGTCACTGCTTTATCCAAATATGTGACATATTTATTCAGTAGGTTGCACACTTTACACCAAAACAATGAATCCATGAACCTGTGTCTGTGGGTAAGCATTTTGCTTTCATTGGCAATGATATTGCAGTGTTTGGTGTTAGAAACATTGTTACATTTCATGTGCCCTTCTTGTCAGTCATGGCCTTACAGCTCCAGGGTTAAATCTGGACCTCCAGTCAGCATGTGGAAATGGGTGGTGGAATTTTACATATTTTTCCTGTGTCTTAATTTGGTCTTCTTTAGGTACTTTAGTTTTCTCCTTCCTCTCAAAAACATGTTGGCTAATGGGCTGCACTAAAATATCCATAACCCCCCCTCAGAGAGATAGATAGTTATATAATGACAGCTGATAAAAGCAGTGGTATAGTCATTATGGATTCTGACACACTTTTAAGTTGAATGAAAATTTGAGTGACAGAACCTGTTATGAATTGGTGACTAAGCACCAAATTATAAATATATTCAAGGTTATTGACAGCTGTTTACTTGATTTATTTCATTAGGGCTTTATTGATACTTTCACTTATGATTTTTTAATAATAAGTCATGGGTAAAGGGATCCTAATAGCACAACTAGAATATGCCCTCCCCTTACTAGCCAGAGCCTCCAAGAAAAACTTCACATAATTATAAACAGCAGGTAATAGGATATGTTGCTTCATCACCCTAGCCCCAAAGCAGAATGTCACTGTTCTGTCCTTAGAAAAAACTTCCACTACATGAAAGGTCTGACCTCCATCTGAGAGCCCTGCTCTATAAGCTGTTACATCAATGTTCCTTCTCATAAAGCACAAGCAGACTCGCAATAAGAGAAACGACATTCAGATACAGATTCTAACCTCCCCTTGTCACATCCCTACATCATGCAGTGTCAAACAAAAACTGTAGCAATAACAGCTTCTCAGTTGATGGACCAAAATTCTGGCAAGCCATCCCTCTCACCAATAAGAGACTGCCTGCAATTCCAATTTTTAAAAAATGTTGAAACAGCAGTTGCAGAAAAAAAGCCACTTACCACTGTTTCAGCAGTCCAGGGATGACCTATGATTACCATGGAACACACCTGTCCATCCCCTAAAAACAAACATAACTATACGACAGAATGTTACACCCAGTTCTCTTCTCCCTCTACACCCCAACCTGCCTCTCTTTCCTTATACTATTATTCAAATTTAACAAATCTCACTTTTCCCATGATTACTACATCTTACCTATGGCTGATTACTAGGCTAATGGCCCCAAGAGTGTTTTTAAGCCTAGCCATGTATTCCCCATCTACAAATAAAAGGATAAGTTATCCAGGGGTATATAGTTGTGTTTAGATGGAACAGCATTTATAAGCTCTGTCCAACAAGGGGAAAGGTGTGAGTCTTGAGGTAAATTTTCAATTTCTGATCCATTGGTCCAGGTTACATTTGAATGGGGTAAGGGATGGACTCTGCTTTAGCATGGATGGGAAACCTGTTCCAAAGCAGGGGCAGTTTCTGTAATACATATCTTTCTCTCAGACATGTTCATTTTATTACAAAGAAGGTTTAGGTCCTTGAATTGGGTATTTCCAGTGCTGCTAAACGTGTGGATATGCAGCAAGTCCCTTAGCACTTGATCAGATGATACCTTATAAGCCAGGGACATATCACCTCTCAACAGTCCGTAGAGGACTAAGTATAAAGATAAGGCTTTGAGGCAGTCTGCATATTCCATGTGGTTTATGCCTTGTATTCTTTTTGTAAGGAACCTCTGTGGGCATTCCAGTTGTTGCATATGCCTGGTAAGATACATTCCAAAGAAGCATTGTACTTTATGACTGGTTTAATGAGGGCTGAGTACAAAGTGATAATGGCATCTTTGGACCAAAATGCCATACCCTTGCTAATGAGTTACACAGTATAGAATGATTTCCTTACAACAGTAGACACATTGTGGTCAAAGAACAGGTCACTGTCTACATATGTTCCCAAGTCCTTAAGCACTGGGTCTACACTTAGGAGTGTATTGTCTGTGTAGTAATTCCAAGGGGAGGCTGATGTCCCAAATGATACTGTTATGCATTTTTTGCATTCAGTTTCAGATCATGACTCTTGCACCAATTATTAGTTTGTGACAAACCCTCATGGAGGATGTTACTGTCTTTTGGGGAACTCTATAATCATGCTTAGCTGGCAGTGATCAGCAAACTTGGTCAGCCAGAGGCCTTTAACATTAGGTTTGACTTCTGAAAAGTAGATACCAAAGAGGAGTGACTCCACCACTGAGCCCTGGGGGACTTTGCTGGTGACTGGCTTTTTTGTGTAGGTAGAATCCCTTATCCTGACTTTCAGTCTGCTGTCAGCCATTTGACTATCCTCTGGCTCTGTGTAGGTGTTTTCATTTACAATTAGTTGATCACACTGTTGTGTGTTACCTATGAGGTTGTGTATATCTCTGAAGAAGACTTTATGGTTGTCCTTTGCCTACAAGGCTATTTTACCTCAAATTTGGCTATGGTGGATTTGATAAAACTCCTGAGTTGCTTATTTAGTTTAATGAGTTTATTTATTTATTGTTTTGCCATGCTGGGCATTGCACTTCCTAATCTTGGCTATGTTTTTTTTTTCTTTTCTTATATAACTTGTAGCAATTGGGATTACACCAGGATGGTTTGTTTTGTGAGCTATTCCTATGCTTATTCTGACTGGATACAGCTGCTTTAGTGCAATTATTTGCACAGTGGTGTAGGGCTTTGAGGGAGTTGAGTTTTCTTTTTAGACTGTTGACAATGAGCAGTAATACCTTCAGGTTATTCTGGGTTTGTTGTGTTATGCTGGAAGGTTTATCAGGCTGGCATTGCCTAAAAAAGGCACTAAGGAACGGACAACATTTTTGCCAATAATTGAAAGCCTAAAGGGGGCAGGTGCAGACCATCCCTGGCAAAGCACCTTGGTCTATCAACCATATCCTTCCAGGCTGACAAATATTAAAGCCCCTTCAAATGACACCAAAAACTATGTTACTTATCAAAATCAATTATCTTCTGTTCATGTTGTGGCATCATCCTTGAAGAAGGTAGAATGTTGCTCAATGCTAGTCTCATACTGACCTGGGACACAGTCCAAGAGCTCCATCATCTCTCTCTTCATATAGTCTAGGGAAGTATATCTCAGGTTGTTTACACCCACATAGATTATGACTGATTTGTGGTTTGACCTGAGTGTGTACATGATTTGGCCTACCCTGGCCCCTGATAGCTGAATGACTGTGACTCTCCTTACACAGCTTACTGAGTGGGACATCCATGTAGCTTACAAGGAAATCTCCTGCAACCAAACTATTGGGCAGTGAGGTAGTTTGCCTCTTGAGCTTAGAAGCTGAGACACCATGAAATGTTGCTGTATGTGACATGGTGGGTGTTGTTTTGGTAAAGTGCTTTTAAGGTTGCTGAAGATACTTATTGTAAGTGCAGCATCTTGGAGAGCTTTGGAGTTTTGAAAGTTTATAGTTACGAGCCACAGTATATGAGAGTCTATGTGTCTGGTCCATACACAGTGTGGTGGGTGTAGTGTGTGTGTTTGTTTGAGTTGTTTGGTATTATAAGTGCTTGTTTGTAAGAGCTTTACCTCCAGTGACATTGTATAATTATATCTCTTACATACCGTATTAGTTTTTTTAAGAATTGGATAGTGTTCAGTAAACATAAGTGAATTTCTACATTACCTTGGGACACCCATATCCACTAAACCAGCTGCAGAGATAGGAATGTGCATATTGATGATTCCAGATACTTCTTGTGTGATCAACAAGTGGATGGCACAAGCGGGGTTTACAGCTGGCTAGTCCAAGTGCTGTAAGAGTACAGACTACTATCAAGACTATCTATGACTAAACTCACAGGGCTGTGTTCCTCAATGCACAAACTAGTTGCTTTTTTTGCAATTACGTACTGAGGAAATTTCAGAGCTAGATTTATAGGGAAAAGTTCAGTTATAAGTGGCTGTGTCAATACAGGGCACTGCTAACCATCCCTGGATGATGCTAAGGTCCCCAAAAAGTGACACCTTTCTACAGGCTCAGAAAACCAGTAAATATGCAAAATAACTCTCTGTCCAATCACAATAACAACATTCAAAGGTTCCCTCAGTGATTTTCAACACAGAATGAGACCAGGTTTTTGGTCACTGCTGAGAGCATGCAGACCTAACCCTACTAACTTTAAATCACTAAATGAGCCTCAAATGCTGGAAATAATCAACTTATACAGTAACTCAAACAGCGATAACAAAGTAGGAATGTAGAATTCAATGATTTCAAATGATTTAAATGCACTTTACTCATTCTTTCACCAGAAGCAAAAGAGTAGCACTAGTCTCAAGCTGCTTTCTGTGTAGTAGTATTAACCCAGATGTTTATGGGTTCAGTACATTTGTTATTATCTTCTCATAGAAGCCATCCTGTATCAAACATGCAGCAGTTTGATGCCACAGAAATACAAGCTGCACAAAGGCCCTGAAGGGGTTCTCAACAAAAGAGCAAGCAAACCACTCAATGAAGTTCCATACATACTGCCCTATCAGGGCCTGGCAGGAACCAATGTCTCTCTGCTCTTTCTCTCATCAGGAGTAAAGCAGTGGTTGTTGTTCTTTGTCTTTCGGCTTTTCCCTGTAAGGGGTCGCCACAGCAGAACTCCGGTCTGCTAATGATTGGCAGTAGATTTTTACGAAACGCCGAGGTGCCAGCTCGATGCCCAACCTTCAACGATGGCACGCCCATTTATGCACGCATGTCTTTCGAATGCTACTCAACCACGGGGAGGACATGCAGACTCCACACAGAAGGCACTCCCAAGCCCAGCCGAGAATCAAATGGGAGAACTAATCCTAATCCCAAGCTGGCTTCTAAGAAGCAATTTTCAAGCTTTGCAGTGATTGGTAATCTCTAGGAGTACTATGAAATAATGTCCCTATGCTTCTTCTCTCACCATGAACAAAGCAGAAGCAATAATCCCTGGCTGATTACTGGCAGAGGCTCATCAGTGATTGGTAGCCTACTCCAAGATGTTGCAAATTTTAAAAGTAAGATGGAACAAAAGGTTCATAGGTAGGTACTAGGCTATCGGCCCTGGAGCCTAAATAAGCCTAGCCAAAAAGGTTCCCTGGCTTTTGCCACCCAAGAAAATTATTTTCCTGTTCCTCTGTCAAGCAGTGCCACAGAAGTGATCCCCAGGATGAATTTTCTATTTCCCATCCAGTTGTCAAGGTTTTTCTTAAAGGGGGCCATAGAAGAGCTTTGCTTGACATGAATGGGTAGTTTGTTCCTGAGTATGGGAAGTCTCTGGGACAGGACTCTATCCGTCCAGCATGTTCTGTTTATTGTGGTGACAAGGTTTAGGTCCCTGGAGCATGTGGTTCAGAGAGATTAGGATTTCTTTAAGTGTAGCATGTCCAACAGCTCTGGGTTTGACATAGCTTTGTATGTTAGGCAGAGATCGCCTCTGAGTAGGCGATATGCGACAGAGTAGAGCTGGAGTTTTTTGAGACGGTCTGCATATGGCATCTGTTTGAGGCCAGTAATCCTCTCAGAAAGGTATGTCTGTGGCCTTTCTAATTGTTGTAGGTGTCTTGTGAGATACATGCCAAATGAGGCATTGCACTCTATAATGGGTCTGATGAGGGATGAGTAGAGAGGAACACTGACCTCCTTTTTTCTAGAGGAGAACCCTTTTGTGAGGTGTGCCATGTAGAAGGATTTCCTGACTACTGTGGCGATATGGCTATCAAAGGAAAGACTACTGTCCACCTGTGTCCCGAGGTCTCTTATCACACTTTCAGTGTTTAGTGAGCTACCACCTATGTGGTAGTTCATGGGTACCAAGTTTTTCCCAAAGGGGGAGACAATGCACTTCTTGGCATTGAGCTTGAGGCCATGACTTTGACACCAAGCATCTGTCTCTGTGAGGCCCTTTTGTAGAATGTCTACATCATTAGTTGATTCTATTATGGCTGCCAGTTTGCAGTCATCTGCAAACTTTGTTAGCCAAAGACCTTCTGTGTTGGCCTGCACAAGTAGATGCTGAAAAGGAGAGGACCCAGGACCAAACCCTGTGGTACTCCACTTGTCACTGGTCTGAAGTCAGACTTGGAGTCGGCCCAGTTTAGTGAGTTTATCTATAATTCCAGAGTGGGGGATTAATACTCTGAAATGGGCAGTGTGAGATAAATGTGTGGGATGGCATTACACAAAAGATAACTCAAGCTTTAAGGGTTTAAGGGGATGGCCTCCCTAGTTGATCTTGCAGTGCTCAGAAGAGTAAACATATGAGATAAGACTGGGAAGAGTGTCCAAAGTAAAATTTATAGCAGGTGTGGGCAGCTCAAAAGCCACCAAGTTTAAAGCAGTGATGGAGGTGGTGGGTGGAGAAAAATCAAATACAGTCAGATAACAGCAGTAGTCACACAGCACCTCAGTTAAATAATAATGCAGCTAAATACTTACAACTAAATAAGAAATCCTATTTCTCAGCTCCTCCCACTAATTAGCTAGCTTGGCTTCATTTTCTTTCAGTGAATGCAAAAATTAATTATTTTCTAACTGATCCTAGATAAAAACTTTTAAAACTCCAAGAAAAAAAAAACTTTGAGGATAAACAAAATTTAAAATAAAGCAAACTGTAATTTAAAACAAATTGAAGTATCCAAAGCTTAAATGACAAAACCCAATCAAAAATCAAATGCAGTCAGATAACAGCAACAGTCACACACACTTCAGATAAAATACTTTTGATTAAATTAGGATACCTATAAGGTTGGCTGGCTTTCTGATATCATTTTGAGTGGCTCTTTCTTTAGTATACATTATATATGAGTGGAGATAAAGGTCATTCAGTGAAACTTTGAGCTTGCTAAGAGGACTGCTGGATTTACATTAAAACAAATTTATGCAGGTCATCTCTTTATATTATAATTTATCTATTTGGAGACATTTTAAGATGAGTTAAATTTCATGGGCAGGGCTTTTTTTCTTATATAGATGTGTCTGCTTTAAAGGTATATGTGATGAGTTAATCTGGGATGCTATTCAGTCCCAAAGTTTTCCTTTAGGAGTTTGTACAGATATTTTTCAGTTAAGAGTTCCTGTTTATTCATTACCTTGTGCTTTAAACCATTTCTCCTATATGTGGAATTAATTTGAATACAAATAACACTGATGCCTTTATATGAAAACTAAATTACATGACAATCAAATATGGATGTAGATATTAATGCCTTGAAGTAGGAAAAGGCATCCATAAATGGTGGATTTATGGTGATCAGATGGTAAGAGTGTCATCATGTAGCATAGGTAATGGGATCACCTGTTGTTTGATTTTAGTTGTGGTTAATACCATCTCTGATACTTCACAATTACTTGCATCTGACACTGTGCATATCTGACACTGTGTTGCAGATGTGTGCACAAAAGTGGTTGCTGTTCCAGTCAGAATGTTTAAATTTTCTCAGGCTCTAATGAATTACAAGAGGAGTACCATAGGATTTGACAGATGTATACAAGTATTTCTTTGCTGAGATTTTTATCCTTTTATATGCCATATGTTTGAGTTTGTGTTGTTATAATTTGGTTTGTTTCAAGAAGTCCATGTAATAAGTATGGGGGTGACTTCATTAATTGTACTGCAGCTTAATACCCTTAATAAAGGATATTTGTTTATGAAATTAGCTATTTTTATTTCTGTGTTTTATGCAGTTTGGCATATCACTAATAAAGGTTATTAGAAATAATTGTCTTGGAAATGATTTCTGTGAGGTTTTTATAGTGAACTATCTAACTAATTTATGATATAATTGTCATTTGCAGATCATTACTTCAAATTTAGAGGTGCCTTGAACAGCTTATCTTATCTCCGTTTATGGGGTGATGTCTAGAACACCGAGTTAAATCTATGGGTAAGTGAATTAGGAGAAATGGAAAGTGGGCATAGGGTCATATCATTTTGTATCTTCATTGCTGTCATGATCATTTTCCACTATTGGATGTTCTGTATCCTTAAAGTATTTAAAATATAATTGGCTTATTATTTATACTTGTTGTCAATGCTTAGTGAGACATCATTATTGTATAACTTTACTGGCTTGAACATTTAACTGAAGCAATGTTCCATACTGCAGATATTGAACATGTTTGGCAATATTTTTGTAATATACTTTATTTAACAAAAGAAATTTAAAAATGTGTTATGATGGGAATTTATGATATGGTGCTTGGAAGGTCTGGGGAATTTTGAAAATGGAGGGCAATAATTTAGTTCAAATTCTAGTGTAGTTAATGTGAATGGTTGTCGAGCTTATGTTTTTTGGGGGGGCGGGCTCATATGAACATTTGATTCAAGGATGTGATAAAAGAAAATGCATAAAGTTGTGAGAAATTTTGTAGGAAATGAAAGTTATGTATAGTGGCAAATCTGATACCACTGAGAAAAAAACTATGGAAGAAACAATAAAAGAGCCAGTAATTACTGCCCTCCCTTACACCAAACTTTAGCAGCCTTTGAGGTCAAATGTGAAATGGATATCAGGAAAGTACTGCAAAAAACAGCAGGGAGAAGGTTCTATAACCTTAACAAAGGTGAGAACAAAGTATTGTTAGAACTAGGCAGATATAACTCTCAATGGGTTATGAAGGCTGACAAGGGAGGGGGTATTGTTGGGGTAACTCCCTCTCCCCACTGCTGTCAGTCACCTTAGGGGTCCCACAAGGATCCATTCTTGGTCCTCTTCTCTTCATATTATTCCCTAATACCCTACATACTGCCACTAATGAAGTCATGTCAATACAATGCGTTGACAACTCTGCCTTAATTTGTGCAGCCCAAACACTCCACCATCTTCAGGAAATAATGCAGTAAGTTTTATCTAAAGTAGAAACCTGGCTAACCAATGCCCAGTAAATACTCAATCCCAACAAAACAAAACTCATCCTGTTGCACCATACAAGATCCCAAGACCCCTGTTCGCTATTCTAAATCACCTCAGCAAGCAATACCACCATTATCCCAGTCTCCCACACCAAACCCCTGGGAGTAGTAATAGACCAAACCACGAACTTTGATCTCCACATAAATCAAACAATCAAAAAAGTCCACAAAAAATGGGTAACATGTACAGGAACAAACTTTTCCTTACAGACAAATCCAAAATCTCCATTGCCAGAACCTACCTCTCTCCACACTCATATATGCATCTCCCATCCTTAATGACCTCAAGAAAACTTACATAAGCAAACTAGATAGCTGCTATAATAAAATAGCAAAGTTCGCTACAGACACCAGCTACAGATCCCATCATTATCACGCTCTCAAAGAACTCTCATAGCTAGAATTCCCCAACCTACTAATTTTTAACCAGCTCTCCATGGCCCACCAAATACTCAACCAACCTGAAAAAACACCCGCTGTCAAAGGCCTACTGACTCACTATTACAATAATAGGACCCTGCGCTCCAGTAACAAAAACCTGGTAAAACATCACTAAAAGTAGCAATAATGCTGGTGACTCTTAGAGCCACCTCCAGCACCACCAAGTCTAAGAAGCTACTAAAAGATGACAACATCTACCTGGCTCTGCTCATGTACTAACCCTGGATAACTTTCAGTCACTCAGGTATAACCTCTAGCTATACTTGTATCCACTGTATAACTCCTGTAGCCCCCTTCTCCGTTAGCTATATCCCTTTGCCTTACTCACAGTTGTAAACTGTATTCTGTCACAGATGACATACTAAATGTACTGTAGAGGCTTAAAAAATCTAAAACATATTGTACTGTATTTGTACCTTATGTGTTGATCTCATCTCTCATGTATATATTTTTGTTGATTAATCTCCTATGTATATAAATTGCTTTACTGATATCTGCTAGGCTGTAAGTAGATACATATAAGCTGTATAGTAAACTTTTTCTTTGTTGTACTATACATGTATTAGTAAAAATGTACTCTTTTGGAGCTTTTCTCTTCAGCCTCAGCTGAAAATGGACATTGTTGTCCAGTTGGACCATTCCAGTAAACAAATGTTAAATAAAGAAATTGTTGTTACTGATACCAGCAGCAATAACCAGACGATAGAAGAAATGCTGAGTGACACTAACTATTATGAGTCTTTAACTTTAGAAGAGATTAAGGTTTCTTACAACAACTGGTACACAGCCTTGACTGCACTTTATGATGATGGTGTGTTAACAGATAACAAGTTTGACTATCTACAGACACCCTCCCCCAACTTGCCTAAATTCTTTGGAATTCCTAAGCCACATAAAATAGAGAAAACCCTCCTTACAGGCCAGTGGTTGCAAGCAGGGGGTCCCTGAATGAAGCTGCTGCTGCCATCTACCTGGATTTTTTGTTACAACCTCTGGCTGAGAAGAACATTTCACACCTAAAAGACTCTAATGATTTTTTAAGGAAAATAAAAAAAAATGTTACAATTAATGCTGATAGTGTTTTATTAACAATAGATGTTGAATCATTATATACTGTACTTCCACATAATTATAGTATTGAAACAGTGATTGATTCATACAGGAAAAACAACAATAGCACACCAGCACAACATGAAAGAACAGGTAAACTTTTAGATATGGTGCTTAGCTACAATTTTATGTTTAATGGGAATTACTGTAAACAAAAGACTGGTATAGCCATGAGGACAGCTATAGCCCCTAGCCTAGCCAGCATAGCCCAAGGCAAGTGGGAGGAGGATTATGTTTTTATCAACAGAGAATACATGCAGTATATCATAGTGTATATGTGCTTTATTGATGACATCTTTATTGTGCAGAAAGGAAACAGTACTAAATTAGAAGATTTTATCAACTGTCTGTATGAAACTACCAGCTTCCTGCATTTCACCTCTACCCACAGCCTCACCTCAGCAGTCTTCTTAGATATCCAGATTTCTAAACACTTTACTGAGGTAAAATGGACACAGATCTTTACAAAAAACCTACCAGAGTAAACCTCCTGCTACATAATAAGTGTCTCCATCCCACAGGACTAAATATAACGTTGTTAAGTCCTAGGGCTACTGGTTATCCAGGATCACCACAAAAATAGAACCTTCCTTAAGAACCTAAATTATCTTGAAAATTACATTTTGGTGAGGGGATATGAAAGCAATATGTTAAGAAGCATTCTGGAATCTATAATTGAACTAAAAAATACAAATTCATCAGCACTTAACAGTCATTATAGGAAAGTGTCAAAGAAATCTATGGACAACATTTATAAAGACATTTGTATCTTGACTTTTACTGTTGACTATCATGGCATCATTAATATTATTAGAAAGAATTGGTTCAAAATTACTGAAAACTCATATTTAATGGACATCCTGGAGAAGCTCCTTCCTTTGTGTATAGGAAAGCCAGAAACATCAGGAATTGGGTTGAAGGTAGGCCCAGACCACTTGATACATGCGCTAATAAGTGTAGAACCAGCTGTGTCTTTTGTAAGCACATACAAGAGGGAGACATGTTTTTCCTGCCCTTGTTTAAAGAAACTGATTAAAACCAAAGTAGGAGGTGACTGTAACTCAATGCAGGTGGTTTAGAGGGCAAGCTGCATGCTGGGATGCATTTTACATGGGGAAAATGCTCAACAGAGTTAAAAAAAGGATTTCTGGCTATTTTCTGAAATTAGAGCTAAGTGCAAGAATAATGCACTGGCTTGGCACTTGCAGCTTCACTAAAGACACACTGGCTTAAAATTTCAAATTATTGATCGTGTGGACCTTTTGGAACTGGAAGGGGACATCCCTAATCTTTTAGAAAAGTGAGAACTATTGTGGCAGCTGAAACTGAACTCTTTTAGAAAACCAAGGCTTAATTATTATTACTCCATAAAAAACATACTAGAACTCAAAAAAATGCCCCACTGTTTGAAAGACTATTGAAAGTCTGATATGGGACTGATTAATGCTGACATTACATGCTAAACTTATACATGCTAATATCGTTATAAACAAATATCAAATATTGTTAGTATTTTACAATGAAAATAACTGTCATTGGTGCTGTTTTCTGATACTAATGAGTACACTTTTACTCATTCAAACTAAGTGCTTTTTTAATTAGATGTCACACTTGAACAGATTCCCAGGATCTTAATGGTTTATTTTTAATATTATTCACTGTATTTCCATCTTGGCAATTATAAATATGGTTTCCAGCCTACTTAGGTGTTCACTTGTAGATTTATACACATGTTTATTAATATTATGATATATTTTTTACACACAAACCTAATGAAGTATTTATTAGGTATGAAAGCAATCTTTGTTAAAAGTGCTTCAGTTTATAAGTATTAATATTTATTCTGAAATAGCTCAGTTGGGAGAGTGTTAGACTGAAGACTTAAAGGTCACTGGTTCAATCCTGGGTTTTGGCAGGGAAACCTTTCTGGCTCACTGATAGAACCCACTCAGTCAAAATAGGGGAATCCACCTCTGGTAGTAGACCCATAATGAGTGGTGTACCCCAAGGATCGGTCTTGGAGTCTCTACTGTTTGAGATATACTTTTCTGAGGTGCAAGCCAAATCCAGTGGTCTGTGACTGACCAAGTTTGCAAATGACTGCAAACTGAGCACCGTCTTAAATTCCCCTAGTGATGTGAACATCCTCCAAGAGGACCTTACCCAAACTAATGACTGGTGCTAGGAGCATGGCCTCAAACTGAATGCCAAGAAATGCATCATTATCCCCTTTGGGGAAAATGGTGTCCCCACTATTTGTCACATTAATAACAATGTGCTAAGCATGCAAGCGGTCATGAGAAACTTGGTCACCCAGGTTGATAGCAACCTGACTTTTGACCACCACATTGCCTCTGCTGTATGGAAGGCTTTCTACATGGCCCACCTCATAAGTAAGGGTATTTTATCCAGGAACAAGGAGGTCATAACATCCCTGTACTCCTCCATTATCAGACCCATTATCGAGTACAATGCCCCCTTCGGCATGTACCTTGCCAAGCACATGCAGCAGCTGGAGAGAACACAGAGGTTCTTGACCAGGAAAATCCAGGGTCTCAAATACCTGTCCTATACAGATAGGCTAAAAGCCCTTTCCCTCTACTCAGTCTCATACAGACTGCTCAGAGGTGACCTGTGTCTGGCATACAAGGCCATCTCAGACCCAGCCTTGATGGAGTTGCTGCATATCCATAAGTCAAAATCCACTTGGGAAACCAGCACGCAAGGCCTACACCTGGTCTATGACATTAATAGAACTTGTTGGCAGGATAGATTTGTGTCCCAGAGACTTCCTCTCTTTCCATGTTAAGCAAAGTACCTCTCTAGCCCTCTTTAACAGGAACTTGGATGACTTAATGAGAAACAGAAAATACACCCCTGGGATCCCACCTGTGTCACTGCTGGACAGGGGAAACAGGTGCTGATTTTGTGGGAACATGGGCAAAATTCTTGGCTAGGCATATAAGGGCCTCCGGGCCAATAGTCTAGTGTCATCCTATGAACCTATAATGAAGTCTAGTGGTAGATTTCTTTGCTAATTAGTCATTTTGTTAGTGAGTTAGTTTCTTAGTTAATAAAGTCTGGATTAGTAGTTAGTCTTAATAAGCTGTACTTATATATTTTAATTTGTCTCTAGCTTTTTAGTTTCAGTTCTAAGGTAGCACAGTCTCAGTTTACACTATGGTGTTACGGGCAATGGGGACTTGGTTAAATTAATGAGTTTACTGCTTTTATTGCTTTTAACAGAACTACTCTCTGTAGCCACTCCCTTGCTCCAAATAACCTAACCATATATAAATAATGAATGCTTTTTGTTCTTTTCATTATACTGAACTAGGATCACTTCTCTGTGTGTTTCAACAAAGGATATTCCATTTTTAACTCAACTCTGGACTGCTTACTGTTTTCTATTTTATTGTTTTGTAGTGTGTATTTTACAGTTCAATTAGTGAACAAGGTGCATAACATAATTCAAGTAGTGAACTTCACACACTCCACACTGCAAAGTTTCTTCTTGGTTTGTTTTGGACCTAGTATAGGTTGCATACTGGGTTTTCTGAGACTTCAAGGGATACCACGGATTTTTCTTTTTGGAAATGTAATTCTAAAGGACATTTCTAGTTTGACTGTCTTCATTTTATCGATGTTAAGAAACACAAATTAAAAATCCATCAGTTCTTCCATTACCTCTTGAAGTGTGCAGTTTACATAAGGGTGTGGAAAATACCGAAATATGGTAGACAAGAACACTACAGAAAGTGATGTAGGTAAACAAATTATACATAGTAATAATGATTCTGAAGATGAGGAACTAAAAGGTGAGCCTGGCGGTAGTGAAGGTTTAGAAGCTGATATTACTCTGATGATTACAATGCTAAAAACACTCCTACAGAAATGTAAATTGAGACATGGGGTAAAAACAACAGCAAAATAAATAAAGAAAGATAATATATCTGTGTGTGTGTGGGGGGGGTGTAAATGTATTAGTGAAGCAGCACATGTGATAGTATTAGAAAGTTGTAAACTTGTTAATGTAGATCTCTTTTGTTTGTGAATCATTAGATTGTTAATTATTGTTCAACAAAGGCAAGTGGAAGTTCTGTGAGGGCATTAAGTATTGTGATCCTTTGGAAAAGATTTATATAGCAGTATAGTTATTATGTATAAAGAGAGTTTGCAATTATTAGATGTTCTTGTACCCATTTTGAGTAGAATTATTATATGGGACATGTAATGTTTATTAGGAGTAGTCAGAGTAATAGTGGTTCATGCTTCTACCAGTTTAAAAGAACAAGAAAAGTTATTTAAGACTTTACACCCTTATAGGTTAGCTTCATTTGATATTGTCCTAGTATGTGATTTAAATTGTTATTTATGGAAAGAAAAACGTGGAGTTAATGTAAAAACCATTAAAGATGCTTTACATAGAGGCATAGAGGGTGACTTATTTTAGGACTTAGTTTAGGAGCTACATGTTGCAGTTTTTACTGAATAGCTTGTCTGTGTGACCTTTTAACCCTTTGGTTTGGATGTTACTTGGGATATTTTCCAGTACTTTATGTTTATAGGCATTAGATGGGTTTAAAGACCTTGTGTTTCTGAAGTATAGGCAAGCTATCCACTATGCTGTGCTGATGAAGTCAAGTAAAAAGTCTGAAACATGTATGTCCACAGCTAGTAGCTTTATTGACCTGAATATAACCACAAAGACTTAAAAAGTTAAAAAAAAATCATGGGCATTCAGAAGCCATGTAGCTGAAGCACCTGATGTACTTAAGGGGTTATTTGCATATACCCCATGGGCTTCCATTACAGAAGGTTTAAAGTATCACACAGTGAAAGCTCTAGCTTGTCTGGGTTTTTCTTGCAGTTTTTACTGAATGGTTTGTCTGTGTGACCTTTTTACCCTTAGGTTTGGAAATTATAGCATATGACATGATAGAACTAATGGAACACTTAATGCATTTAATGTATCTGATGCTTTTGATGATTATATCATCAAACATCAAATGGTCAAAACAGCCAACACACAAAGAATAATTTTGTTTAGATTGAAGCTATAAAATAAAATAAAACCACTACTTGTTAAGCTCCCCTGCACTCCACATTTCCCTACTTACCGTATATACCAACCCTGCAATTGCAAAACAGAGGAGAAAGGAAAAATTCACTGAGCTGTCCCACATGCAAGATAACCTGCAGGCTGACAAACAAGGAAAAAGAATATTCGCTCTTCTGAGCATTTGCTTTTACAGACTGCATCCCTTTTGGTATGGTTGTGTATGCTTGCTTATGGCATGTATTACACAGTTATATTATTAGTCATTAAATAGTTTTTGTGATGCAGGATATTTATGAGTACTCTTGGAGAGAGAGGAACAAGGATTCAAATCAGAAGAAGAGTTACGCAGGATTCCCTCGTGGTGGTTTATTGTTTAATTTAGTGATGAGTAAGATAATTACAGAATGTTGTTTGCAGTGTTCTTTCTTCTTTGCAGGCATATATTGAATCTAATGTATCAGTATTGATTTGCATCTCTTATACAGATGATTTAAATGTAGTTATAAATACTGAAGAAACATTGCCTTTAGTGTTTAATGCAAATGAAAACAAATGACATAAAACAGATTTAGTTTTGAAATGCACAAATGTAAGGGATTTAAATCAGCCACATCTTTTTGTAAAGTTAATTTTCAAACAAAGAATATTCAAATTCTAGGTGTTTGTTTTGGGGATTTGGATGCTTATAATACACAATGGGAATAGCTATTGTCTAGTATTAGAAGCATACTGAATTTGTCAAAAATGTTTTCATTGTGTTTTCATAAAAAGTTGTATTTGTTACATTCTATATAGTTAGGAAAATTGGGATACATGGGTCATGTGTTTTCATTCCCTCAGAATAAAGAAAAAAGTTGTTACAGCTTTTTAGAGTTTTATGAGGATCTCACCTGAATACCATTAAATAGGAATTGTAAATGCTCTGAAGGAGTGTTGGAGTTGTATAATCCCATTGTTTAACTTCATTTATTTGGGTGATATCCAAATTAGAACTTGGGAAAACAGAACAAAAGTTTATTCGAAGTATGATAGCAGAATAACAAAAATGCTTTTATAATATTTATGAAATAAAAGATTTTATGGAGATTAATAATGGGAAATTAGTAATGAAAGGATTAATGAAGTATATAATATAGAAGGAAAGTCTGTGTCAGATATGTCAGTCTTAAGAAGCCATGGAACATGCTCTTCTAAGATTCCATGGGACCTGAGAGTATCCTAGGCTGTATTCTGCACCATCTCCAGAAAGAACTAGCTTTACCACTGAGCACCTTATTCAACCACAGCCTAAGTACAGGCTTCATTCCAGCAGAGTGGAGAACTGCCTTTGTCATCCCCTTGCACAAAGGTGGTGCCACTACTGACCCTAGAAACTATTGCCCCATTAGCTTCACAAGTCTGGTCTGTAAAGCCATGGAACATCATATTATGGATCTCATAAACAAAGACATAGGCAATCTTCAAGCACTTGACCCAACTCAGTTCGGATTCGTCAAGGGCAGATCTTGCCTGTTGAACCTGGTTGACTTCTTTGAGACTGTCACCAAGACCCTGAATGAAGGAAAGTCAGTATATACAGCTTACCTTGACTTGGCCAAGGCTTTTGGCATAACCACCCGCTTGGGCATTATTGAAAAGCTAACACAACTTGGCATAAATCCCTTTCTCATCAAGTTGATGGCCAACTGGCTCACCAACAGGACCCTCAAGGTCAAACCTGGTGCCTACACCTCTGATAGCAGACCTGTGACTAGTGGAGTTCCCCAGGGATCTGTCCTGGGACCCCTACTGTTTGGCATCTACTTCTCAGAGGTCCAGGCAAAGACAACAGGCCTGTGGCTGACAAAGTTTGCAGATGACTGTAAGGTGGGTGCTGTCATGGACTGCCAAAGTAATGTTAACATACTGCAAGTGGGTATCACAGCAACTAATGACTGGTGCCAAATCATGGCCTCAAGTTAAAAGCAAAAAATGTATCATACCATTTGGCAGAAACATGGCCCAGTACTGATTACCATATCATCGGCAACCCCTTAAGCACACAATCTGTGATGAGAGATCTGGGTACTTAGGTTGACAACAATCTCACATTCAACCATCATGTAGCAGCGGTGGTCAGAAAAGACTTTTACTTGTTTAATCTCATAAGTAAAGGGATTGCTTCCAGGAAAAAGGAGGTTATTACCTCTCTACACTTCTCCCTCATTAGACCAATGATTGAGTATAATGCCCTGTTTGGTATGTACCTCTCCAAACATCTGCACCAACTGGAAAGGCCTCAGGAATACCTCACAAAGGGAATACATGGCCTCCAACACCTGTACTATGTGGACAGGCTCACATCACTCTACTCAGTATTATACAGATTGGTCAGAGGTGATTTGTGTCTCACCTACAAGGCAATCTCGGACCCTGCCCTACTAGAGATGCTCCAGATCTGTAAGTCTAACTCCTCACACATTAATCACTCAAAAGGCCTGAATCTAATATGAGACATTAACAAAATCTGCTGGAGAGACACGATTGTCTCCCAGAGGCTGTCCCTTCTCTGGAATAGACTTCCCATACATGTCAAACAGAGCACCTTGCTGATCCTCTTCAAGTGCAATCTTGATGTGTGGATGGGAAATCACAAATTTGTACCAGGGATTCCATCTGTGTCCCTCATTGATAGAGGCAACAGGTGCTGAATGAGGTTTCTTTTTGGGGACAAACTCTTGGCTAGGCTTGTAAAGACCCCAGGGCCGTTAGCCTAGCAACTTCCTATGATCCTATGACTCTCTGAATTTTTTCTTTGCTGGCATCCAGGCAGTGTACTTACTAGTCAGTAACTGAATTTTACTAAACCAGGCAGAATTACTGGCCCTTATCAATCAATTTCTTTTTTCAAACTGTGAGAGCTGAAATTAAGCTGTTGATTAGTGTGCAGCCATCTTGAAAAACAGTAACCTTTATCTCTTATAAGTAAATGCCAAAGAGGAGAGACTGAAGGTCTGAGCCCTGGGGTACACCACTAGTAGCAGGTCTTTTGGAGGAGTTAGAGCAACCCATCCTTATTTCCTGGGTTCTGTTTGTGTTCCAGTTTGCTGTCCAGTGAGTTATATAGCGATTAACATGTAACTAGGATTGTTTATCTGCAACACCTGAGTATGGAGTGGTGTCAAATGAGTTTGCAAGGTCTGTATATGTAGTTTGTACTGATTTTTGCTTATCCATTGCTTCTGCAACCTACTTGGATAAGTGAACCAGGGAACCAACAAATAGCATACGGCACCAGGACTTCACGGATCTTCACGGAAGTATATCCACAGGAAATGCCAAAATCTTGCTTAGTGCTGCTTATTGAAGAAAGGGTACTTCCACGTTTTTTCTGTGTAAACGCACTTTATTGTAAAACGTTTTCGCCTCAGTAACAACAGAGGCTTCATCAGACAACGAAAACACCAGTAGCAATCAATTTAAACCTGTAAAAAGGAAATGATGTCATTTCCTTCGGAATCTTCATTCCATTTTACTATAAATCAAATACACTTTCTTGTATACCATATCAACATCTATAATTCACATAAAAGTGTACTAAAATTCACCCTATCATAGGATGGTTTTAATTTAATAAAATATATATATATTAAAAGTTATATAAAGGACATGTATATAAACGAACCATTAATAGGAACATTAAATAAGAAACTGACCAACTCTCATTGATATACAGAGAAACATGACCTCACCATAAAATTTAAAAATGTAAAAGTGATACATTGAAGTATCATAACCATAACTGTGTTATTTATACACATTTTTCTACGTAGAGCAAATTTCCCTTTCTTAACCTATATTTTAAAAAAGGTTCAGACAACAAAAAAAGTCATAAAAGGTGGTGAAACCACTACCTTAAATAACTTTTATATTTCAGTACTGCCAGAATATTACATGCCTCATTCAGCCCTGGGTAAGAAAAGGCATCCAACAATAATTGCCATTCCAATTCTCTAATTTCAAGTAAAAGAGGTTGTGGCCCACCTCTGATGCCCACATTTACACAGTCTATTCCCATAAAACAAAAACTGTGCCCAGTATGGTTTAAAATATGTTTAGAAAGGGCATTATCGCCCTTTTTGTTTCTTATAGCATAATTATGTTGGTAAATACGGTCCCGTAGTCTACGGTCCGTCTTACCAACATAAAATGCAGGGCAACAGTTACAAAGCACGAGGTACACCACAGATTTAGTATTACAGGTGATCTTATGTTTGATGGTGTATTTATTACCATTAACTGAAAAAGAACACCCAACTTTTAAAAGTTTGCACCAATTACACATACTACAAGTGAAGGTACCATTTTGTCTAGAATGAAAAGATACTGGTCCTTCTCTTGATTTTAAAAGTTCTTTTAAATTGTTGCCCCTCTTGAATACAAAAGAAGGTTGTAAGCCCAAGATCTCAATTAACTGGGAGTTATTCAAAATGAAATGCCAATTTTTCTTAATGATTGAACAAATAGCATTAACATGTCTGTTGTATGTAATTACAAGACTAGACTTAAAATCAACTCTAGTAGTTTTTTGTGTAATAATTAATTCATCAAGAACAACTTGATCCTCCAAGAGGTTCAAGGGTGGTGTGTGGCTTCCCAGTTCCGGACCACTTGTGATAGTAATATCCACTTTCCGTTGTAAGAGAAGGGGTTTATAGAAACCATTCTCTCTCTTAAGAGAGACTTCATCAATTAGACCATCAATAAACTCAATAGGGTACCCTCTATTTAAAAACATGGTCTTGAGATTTAAACACTCAATGTCAAAGGCTTCAGTGGTGTTACACATGCGGACAGCTCGAACTAGCTGACCTTTAACAATTGACTTCCTCTGTTTCCATGGGTGGTTGCTATCAAAATGGAGGAAGCCATTACAATAGGTGGCTTTCCTGAAGATACTTGACAAATACTGGTGGTTAACAACATCTTTAACCAGTTTAACATCAAGATAATCAATTTCTCTGGTTGAAAATTGATGAGTGAATTTTAAAAAAGTAGATGAATCATTCATATACTTAATTAAGTTAGTAGCAGTTTCTTCACCACCATCAAGAAGGATAAACACATCATCCAAAAACCGAGTGTAAAATCTTATTGACCTTTGATATGCAGTATTATTAAAGAGGTAGGTGTTCTCCCAGTATGCAACTACTAAGTTTGCTACACTACCTCCACAGGGGGAGCCCATAGCAATACCTCTTTTTTGTAAGTAATGGCAATTTTTTAAAATAAAGAAATTAGAAGACAAAACAATGTCTAAGAGTTGTGTGACCACTACAATCTCATCCCTAGGGGCCTTTAAATTTGACAACATTAAGTCAACCTATTCGATAGCCTCTTGATGTGGGATAGATGTATATAAATCCACAACATCTATTGTTAAAAAGTTAAGAGACACATCGAAGGGGATGTTGTCGATAGATTGAAGAAAGGACCATGAGTCTCTACATATCTGAGGAATAAGCTTAAGGTACTTTGAAATAATGTGATCCACTACTCTAGCACAAGGGTGGGTGATTGAGTTTCTTCCATCAATCAAGGCCCGCATTGGTGGGTCTAGCAAGTTTTTGTGAATTTTTGGGATCCCAAACATAATTGGGATCCTAGGAAAAGAGATGTTTATAAAATTAAAGGTATCAATATCGATCCACCCATCAATAAAGAGATCTCTGAAATACCCTTTAATTTTATTGTGCTGCCCAGACATCTCATTTAACGATGAGGTGTCATATGCAGGGGAGTTAAGGACTGTTAACATCCTAGAATTGTAATCTTCTTTGTCAAAAATGACAAGCCCTCCACCCTTGTCAGGTTTGATCACCCTGATCGGCATGTCTCGTAAATTTCTCAGACCAATTCTTTGATCACGCGAGATGTTACACTTATTATCAAACCATTTCAAGTTTTCAAAAAGCTGCCTTAAATCTAATTCACAAGCACATTCAAACATGTGAAGAGAAGGATGTAAGGGAGGATTGAAAACACTCCGCATTTTAAAGCTAGGTTTATCATTAGGTAATTCACCCTGAAGTAACACTTTGAGATTCAAACTACGAACAAAGCATTTCAAATCTGTGAGAACCTTAGGAAGATAAACACTTTGGTCAGGAACAAAGGATAAACCAAAGGCTAACAAATCAATCAATTCACTTTCAATATGTATATTAGAAAAATTATAGACTTTAAAGTCCCCTTTGGTGTTAGTCAGGACAGTTGGTACAGACGGAAGCATCTCAGTACATCCGTCATTAAAGTCTATTTGGATTTGTTCTTGTTGTTCTGCCTCTGGTGGTACTTCCGTCCTAAAAAAGGCTTCTGTTGGCCTCTATAATTAGGACGGTTCCCTTGATTATTGTAATTGTCTCGGATCCTACTACTCCTTCTCGGTTCCTGAGACAACGGATCATCATCCGTAATATCAAAGTCGTAATTACTTCCATCAGGTAAGTCATCACAGGCAAGAGGTGCAGTCACTCTAATATTATCATTTGTGTTGTTGGTGCCCTGCACAAGTTGCAAGTTATTCCTATTGATAGATTTATGTAGGTTAGGATATGCAAGATGACTAGAATATGCTTGCCTATCTCTAATCAATTTTTTGTTTTTATTAGATTTGAATTTCACCAACAACGCATCAATGCTTTGGAAAATACGATTGTAATCGTATTTATACCTCACAAAATTAGAGTCCGCTTTGATTTTATCATCCAGTTCACTAGTTTCAACCAGTAAGGCGTCAATCTGCCTTGAATAGTGTTGTACCATTAACTCCAGTAGTTCTAGTCCTTGCTTATCAAAAAGGCTAGACAGTTCGTTAATAAATGTGATGTCCTGGAATAGCCCTGTAGGGGCAAATGAACTCCTTAAACCCTTAGGAATGATTTTCTCTTTTATACATTGTTTGGAATGGCAATTATTGTTGGATGCCTATTCTTACCCAGGGCTGAATGAGGCATGTAATATTCTGGCAGTACTGAAATATAAAAGTTATTTAAGGTAGTGGTTTCACCACCTTTTATGACTTTTTTTGTTGTCTGAACCTTTTTTAAAATATAGGTTAAGAAAGGGAAATTTGCTCTACGTAGAAAAATGTGTATAAATAACACAGTTATGGTTATGATACTTCAATGTATCACTTTTACATTTTTAAATTTTATGGTGAGGTCATGTTTCTCTGTATATCAATGAGAGTTGGTCAGTTTCTTATTTAATGTTCCTATTAATGGTTCGTTTATATACATGTCCTTTATATAACTTTTAATAAATATATATTTTATTAAATTAAAACCATCCTATGATAGGGTGAATTTTAGTACACTTTTATGTGAATTATAGATGTTGATATGGTATACAAGAAAGTGTATTTGATTTATAGTAAAATGGAATGAAGATTCCGAAGGAAATGACATCATTTCCTTTTTACAGGTTTAAATTGATTGCTACTGGTGTTTTCGTTGTCTGATGAAGCCTCTGTTGTTACTGAGGCGAAAACGTTTTACAATAAAGTGCGTTTACACAGAAAAAACGTGGAAGTACCCTTTCTTCAATAAGCAGCACTAAGCAAGATTTTGGCATTTCCTGTGGATATACTTCCGTGAAGATCCGTGAAGTCCTGGTGCCGTATGCTATTTGTTGGTTACCTTGTTTGTTTTTACCTTGGTTTATTGGATAAGTGAACCAGGTTAAGTAGGCAGGCTATGCCCTTAACTGGCTTGTGTTGAGAGTTTCTAGGTAACCTGTGTTTTTATTTATTAATTCTATAAAAATCCTTTCCATAGCCATACAGATGAGGGTGGTCAGATGTATGGGTCTATAATTTCCTGGATTTATTGATTCCCCACCTTTGGGCAAAGAGATGACAGTTGTTGTCCTCCAGTCATCTGCCACCATGCTTGTTTGGAGGCTGACATTGAATAACCTCTGTGGGAGGGGTCTGACAGATCTTGTTACAGGCTGGTCAGTAAGCAGCTTGATATGTTATCCTGCTCCATAGAAACAATGTTCTTGGCCTTGGATAGTGCCTTTAGGATATGTTCATGGGAGATTTGATGATTGTTGAGATATGGGTATGAGAATATGGGAATGTAGAAAGGGAGAGGAGGTGAAATTAAAAGTAAAATTATCCACTAATAGATTAGTTAGGTCCTCTGAGCCTGAGTATGTGGTATTATTTACTATTATCTCTGCACAGTGCCGGTTATTGTTTTAAGGTTAAGAAAGCTTTATGGTTGTCCTTATTCTGGGTGACAATTTTTACCTCATATCTAGGTTTGATTGATTTAATTAGGGTGTAGAGTTCCATGTTAAATTAAGCAAGAGCTTTTTTGCATCTTGAAAGTTATTTTTATGTGCATTGGGATTTTTTTCTTTTATTATAGAGCCTGTTTATATTTGACTTCCACCACTGCAGTTTATTTTTAAATTAGATATTGTATTCGCTTTAGAGGGTAACAGCTACATGTATGCAGCTATTCAAATGTGCACAGAATTTTGCAGTAAAAGATTCCTTACAAGCAGTAGAGTCATTGAGCTGGAAGCAAATGTTGAATTTAGCCAGCTAATCATAGGACCACACTGTGTCCTCCTCATCCCATCACTCCAACCTAACTAGTATGGAGTTCCTATGGATTTAAGCCGAGCACCATTTTCCTAGAAGACTTAACTACCCCTCCATTAACTGTTGCCCCTTGTTGGTATGTGAGCTAACTGGTCAAGAGAGTTTGTATTGATGGTCTGGAAATCTCTGGGAATGCTTATTAGAGGATGTATAAATCTCCTAGTTAGCTATAACTTGTCAAGATAAGGGGTCTTATTAATGGTATGTTGGATGTGGAGGAGATCCAGATTGTTATCTTGTCTAACTCATCAAGAGGTGAAGTGTTTTTTTTTTACAGATATGAAGGCACCTTTGCCTTTAGTGCTTTCATCTAGTGAGTTGGGTCTGAATGTGTGCTATTTCTTCAAATCCTGCACTGATGGGGTGCTCTCAATGGCCTTGAGCCAGATATCTGTAATGATGCATATATTTATGATTTCCAGGGTAAGGTGAGCTTGTAGGGAGAGGAGATTTTTGTTACGGCTCTGAGCATTGAGCAGTAGTGGCTTTGCATCATCTGGATTCTGTTTTGTTATTTTGAAAGCGTTTGAGGCTTGACATTTCCTTAAAAAGCAACTATGAGTGGACAAAGTTTTAATTTGGAAATCAGTCGTGCTAGATAGAAGAAATTTCTAATTACTATTGCGACAGGGTAGTCTGGAGTGAGGGAACTGTGGACCCAAGTACTGAGATTCATTCCTACCATGTCCATGTGGAAAGGGGTAATGGCTGTGTTGTAAGTTGTAGATGAAGGGTGTTTTCCACAGGAGACAGTGCTGTAGTTTTTTACATTTAGTCTGATATATTTCCCTGTACACCATTGGGTGGTAAGAAATTGCTCTTGCTATAGTGCTTCTGTATCGAGGGAATGAATGATAACATGCACCTTGCTGTCTTTAGTAACTTTGATTAGCCACAGACCAGGATTTGTGGAATACTGATAAAAAAAAAAGTATACACCAAAAGGAGGGGTTCCAGGTCTGAGTCCTATGGTACTCCACTGGTAGCTTTCTTACTTTCTAAATTTTCTCAAAGAAATTTACTAAGTTGAGTAGACATGATTTGTTCTTGACAAAACAGATGAGGGTCCAGTTGTTTGAGGTTTTTAATATTGTAATGTAAGAGGTAAGATATAATACAGTCATAGACCTTGCAAATTAGCTGATGGGTGTATAATTCCTGAGATCTGTGGTAGGGTACCCTTTGTGGGGGGTTTCAACTACAGATATTTGCCAAACCTCAGGGACATGGCCTGCAACTAGCTTAAGTTAGACACCATAATAAATGTGACTGAGTTTAATTGGGGCTGGTGGACTATGCTTGTATCAAGCATCAGAAAATATATGAGGCTATAGGCAGGAGTTATGAGTCTTACCAATATGTCACTGGTAAAAGCGGATGAGTTAACACACATATGCATATTATTCAAGGAGACCTTAGTCGTATTCAAGAATAGGCAAGATATTTACAGCTAAAGACTATATATATATATATATATATATATATATATATATATATACACACACACACACACACACACACACACACACACACACACACATACATATATATATGTGTGTGTATAATGGAAACAGTCAAGACATACCCTGTTTTTCTTTTCTTGGACCACACCCCCACTTCACTGTATATTAGCAGTAATAGAGTGGGACAACATGGAGAAACACTAGTGCTTTTTCTTATATTCGAAACAACAAGGATTTGTTGATTGGTTTGGGGGTGGAAGAAGGGGAAATGGGTTGCTCCAGCAAACTGCTATACTGTTCTTGAATAGGCTTAAGTGTGTTTGGTGGCATAAGTGAAAATATATGCAGCTGAATGTTAGTGAAGGAGAGAGAAGTATTCAAAGGGGATGAAAAGTTTATATCACAAATGCAAACATTTCAGAAGAATATTGATACACTGATAGGAAGCTGCAGTTTTATAGGAAAGCATTAAAAGATATTTTCTCACTCCCATTGAATGCCATACAGTTTTAGCTGTTAGACTACAGCAACAACTTGTGCAGAGAGTGACTTCAAGATTTTCAAATAGATGTGCTGACCAGTTAACTAGAGACTTCATGTTAGTGGCATAAATTTTTCATACGTATTATCAAAAACTGAAATTAACAGAACACTTTGCAGGGTACAAATGATAATGAAATAAATAGTTATCTAAGTGATTTGGATATGAAAAATATACATCTTTCGTGTCCTTACACAATTTAATTAGTTCTTTCAATGTGTGTGTTTCCTGTCTCAGTTCTAATATTATAAAAACAGCCTTGAAGGTTTTTTTTTTAACTAATCAGTCATAACTATCTACTTTACTGTATATATCATCCCTTCAAATTCCAGTTTTAGTATAACTTTCAACCAGTGCTTGTGAAAGACATACTGCCAGGTAGCCAATATTCTAACCATAAAAGTTACTCCCAAAAGATTACTTATTTCCCAGTTCCTAACAATGTTCTTAAGCCATCCTCACCTTCCCACCCAGGTCTACTGTAGCCAACTAGCATCTAAAGATTCAGCCAAGATCTCGGGTCTTGTTCAATACATAATGACTTCAGCACATAAATGGAATACCTAATTTCATAGGATGGTTCCTTCTTTCTCATATAGTACCCCAAAACTATAACTTTCTCAAATTGCAAAGAATTCTTACTAGTCCTTAAGGTTAATCTTTTCCACCTAACATTATAAGCCCTTATACTCAGTAAATATACAGAACCTGATCCAAGTCACCTGAAAACATAATTGAGGATCTGGGACATTTTAAATCTCCCACTTCCCTTGATAAGACGAATTTCTTCCACCCTACTACAGGCTTCTCTCTGTCCCATTAATCATCACATTTAAACAGAATATAGTTGAGGTTAAATGGGAATTCTTGAAACATAAAATAATACTGGCATCACAAGAAATTAAGAGCTTATTCTCTCTGGTCTAATACATGTTCTAGTGGCTTCTAATTTCTCTAATTTCTAAATGCATTGTTTTGCCTTTTTGTAAATTCTTCCTAAATTTTATTTAAAGAGGCCTCTGCTATAGCTCCTATCCAGAATTCCAAGTACTTCAGATGGGAAGATTTACACAACTAAGCATAATGAGCCTTAAGGAATCTGAATTAGCATTATTCACAGCCACTGCCATTGTTTCTGAGCCATTCATTTTATATCCAGGGAATTTCCCAAACAATTCCAAGGGTTTAAATAAAACTGGCACATCTACCAATGGGTGGGTTAAGCATATCAAGAAATCATTATACCATATACTTCTCATCCTCCCTCACCCCATAACCACTTAGGGCAAACTTCCCTACTTAAGTTGCCAGTGCTTCAAGACAGATCACAAACAAAACTGGTGCCATCGGGCATCTCTGTTATATTCTCCTGCTAAACCATAAAGGAAAAGTCAAACATGTATGGGTCTTTACCCTGGCCTCTGACTCCTAACAGACAGATATGATCAAATGAATAAATGTTGCATTAAAACCCATATGACTAGCAGAATCCTTGTCAACTAATGTAATCCCACTCTATAACAGGCCTTCTCAACATCTAAGCAAACCACCATTAAATGCTTCTTTTCAGTTTTAGCCCAATGCATAAGCATTTGTGCCATCAATATATTATCAAATGTTTGCTGACCATTACAAACCCATTCTAAAGGAGGCCAATCAATTTTGGAAGGCCTCAAGTCACACTAGCTGCCAATACTGCCATAAATGATTTAGGTTTATGGCTTAAAATAGAAATCTGCCCATAGAAGAATGCCAGAGTGAGGTCATATTTTCTTATAAATTAATGCTACAACAGTCTATTTCCATAATTGTGCTATCTTATTCTTCTCCATTATATGATTACATAGCTTCAGGTGACAAGGAACAAACTTATCTTCAAACCTCTGTGGGAACTCTTTTAATGTCTATGACTTTCCCTACTAACTGCTCAGCTGTAACTTCTAACAGCTATTCCCAAATAATGAGACGATAACTTCTAGATGTTGAAATATATCCCCTCTACATGGTCTTTGGTATGTCAGTTAGTGAGGTGTGCATCTAACTCAAGGAAGTTTTTAATTTTTCCTTGGATGTATTTCCATAATTAGTTTATACACCATACACACATGCACACACACACACACACACACACACACACACACACACACACACACACACACACACACACACACACACACACACACACACACTAAGTTTTATGCTCTCTAATGCAACTTTTAAATGTTGGAGATTTCAGAATGAGGATGCTACAGGATTTCAAACTTGAGTTGACAGACCTAATGCAAGGAGCAGTACAACACGAAGTGATGATATCTCATACATTGTGCCTGTTAGGGTACAATGCACAAATGTAAGTAACTAAAATACTGAAATTGAGAAAGCTGAAATTATTATGACGACAGTTACAAAAGAGCGATTATTAGAAATGTGAGTTAATGTCGTCCCCAGTAAAGCAGATGTAGTTCAGTTGATGGACAAGCTAGAAATATTTGAATCCAGAACAGATAAGAAAATTTTGTAGACCAAGTTTGTCAGTTGATGACTCCACTGGTGTATGAATAAAGACAGTCTGATAAACTGATACAAGATCAATATTTAGAAATATGTTGAGACGAAGGATAAAATGTAGAAGAATATGGAAACAATATAGAGAAAAATAGCTGAGTTATGAGAATAAATTTGTCTTGATCTGTTAAGTTTTACAGGTTCAAATGAATGCATTCAACTAAGTTAGGGATTAGAGAATTAATTATTTTTCCCCTTGCCTACTGAACATCAAGTCTTTAAGGGCCCATTACCCAGGTAGGTAGAAGGGTGCTTTGTATGATCATTCTGAAAATGGGAACATTTTCATTTTTGTGAACCTGACATCCCCCTTGTAGTGATGTAAGCATTGATGTCACTGTGATGGTTGCCTAGACCCCCCTCAATCTACATATGCAAGCTCCCCAACATGTGCCAACAGGTCCTACCATCACTGGTTTGTGCAGCCATGCCTACATCCTCTTAAAACAGCCCCCACCTCTAAATTGCATGACGAGCTTCTGCTCTTCAGTGTGGCCTTAATATTGGAACTGTGGTGAAAACTGGGTAAAAAACACCATCCCTCATCCCCAGGATGGGATACCCTTCCTATCTGTCTGTGCCATCAAGTACTGGTGCCTCTAGTTAAACTCAGGTTATCTAGGCTGTAGACAGGGCTTTGGACCTTTATCCTACCTGCACCGATTTGTGCTTAATATATGTAATATTTGTTACGGGTTTTTTTTCATTGTACTGGTGAAAATCAGTATAGATCTGTATAACAAATAATACAGTTTTATTCACATATTCCAAAAACTCGTTAAATATGTCTGCACCCCCCCACCATACTAGCAGTACATTTTCAATAAAATGAATGTAAAACTTTGTACTAGAGAAGTGACAACCTTCTAAAAATCTATTCTCACATTTTGCAATGACAGAATTCATGAAAAATGGGAATCATAGCAGTTTCCACTGCTACTTCATCTAATTACATAATCTCTTCCGAAACAGTAAAATGCTATTTTCTAATATTCTAATAAAGCAGTCATCATTCATTCTCTGAATAAGTCAACCACTTTTTCCTCAGTTAATACATTCTTTTTACAAATAAAATTCCTTCATCTTGGGGTACAAAGTCATGAAAATCATTAATATCCACAACACTAATACCCTTTCAGAATTAATGTCTAAGACTTTTAGTTTGTCCAAAACAATTAAAAGTATCCTTAACAGAAGATGGTATTATACTTAAAATGAGCTTTACTGCTTCATCCATTACTAGAAACAAAGGATCTGTTTTGGAATTGGTAGCTACTATTATCATACTTAAAAAGGTGGTTTGGCAAGTATGTATGAAGTTGAGTATACCAAAAAAGGAAAGTATTACAGGTTGAGAGCCTTACAAAGGATATAAACTTATTGTGATATACCCCATAGGTTCATAGGTAGGTACTAGGCTATTGGCCCTAGGGCCTATATAAGCCTAGCCAAAAAGGTACCCTGGCTTTTGCTACCCAAGGAAATTATTTTCCTGTGCCCCTGTCGAGCAGAGCCACAGAAGTGATCCCCGGGGTGAATTTCCTATCTCCCATCCAATCATCAATATTTTTCTTGAACAGTGCTAATGAGCAGCTTTGTTTGATATAGATAGGTAGTTTGTTCCAGAGTATGAGAAATCTCTGGGACAGGAATCTATCCTTCCAGCATGTTCTGTTTATTGTGGTGACAAGGTTTAGGTCCCTAGAGCATGTAGCTCGGAGGGATTGGGATTTCTTTAAGTGGAGCATGTCCAACAGCTCTGGGTTTGACATAGCTTTGTATGTTAGGCAGAAATTGCCTCTGAGCAGGTGATATGCAATGGAGTAAAGCTGGAGTTTTTTTAGACGGTCTGCATAGGGTATCTGTTTGAGGCCAGTAATCCTCTTTGTGAGGTATGTCTGCGGCCTTTCCAATTGTTGTAGATGTCTTGTGAGGTACATACCAAAAGTGGCATTGTACTCTATAATGGGTCTAATGAGTGAAGAGTAGAGGGGAACAATTACCTATTTTTTTTCATGGATGAGAAACCTTTTGTGATGAGGTGTGCCACGTAGAAGGATTTCCTGACTACTGTGGTGATGTGATTATCAAAGGAGAGACTACTGTCCACCTGTGTCCCAATGTCTCTTATCAGACTTTTGGTGTTAAGTAGACTCCCACCTATGTTGCAGTTCATGGGTACAGAGTTTTTACCAAAAGGGATGACAGTGCACTTTTTGGCATTGAGCTTGATGCCATGGCTTTAACAACAGGCATCTGTCTCAGTGAGGCCCTTTTGTAGGATGTCCAAATCGTTAGGAGTTTTGATTATGGCTTCTAGTTTGCAGTCATCTGCGAACTTCATTAGCCAAAGACCTTCTGTGTTAGCCTGTACTTCAGAGAAGTAGATACCAAACAGGAGAGGACCCAGAACTGAACCCTGTGGTCCTCCACTTGTCACTGGTCTGAAGTTGCATTTGGAGTCTGCTACTTTCACAGTGTGGGTTCTGTCAGTGAGCCAGTTGGCAACTCATCTTGTGACATAGGGATTTATACCTAGTTTAGTGAGTTTATCTATAATTCCAGAGTGGGGGGATGGTGTTGAAAGCCTTGGTGAGATCTAGATAGGCTGTGTGAACCACCTTACTCTCATCTACGGCTTTGATGACCGCTTCAAAGAAGTCTATCAGGTTTATGAGACATGATCTGCCTTTTACAAACCCGAACTGGGTGGGGTCCAAAATTTGGAGATTACCAATGTCATTGTTTATAGGTTCCATGACATAGGACAGCATATAGGTTAAAACCTTGTTAATTGTTCTGTATGTATTATTCATTCTGGTCATTTCTTCTTTGAAATAATCATCTGAACTGGACAACAATTTAAACATTTTTGTAGCATAATCATTGGTATCCATAATTGACATGACACTACCTTAGTCAGTGCTCATAAAGCACATGATAGCATCATTTATTTAAAAAAAACTTTAAAGGAAACTTTTCCTCAGAAGTTAAATTATGACAGACTGGGTTATTCAACAGAGTTCTAATCCCTTTCTCAAACCAACTCAAATTCTGACAGCTCTGGATTTAAAAAGGGTGTTAGATTTAGCAATAAATGTAGTTGAACCACTCCACTTTTCAGTAGCTGAAGACCTTTTAAAGTCAATTCCTTAATGTATAGTTTCAGTGCTTTAAGTGTTTCCACTACATTTGGGCCCTTTTACTTCATAGGTTGATAAAGTCTTTAGTCAAAACCAAATGCTCAGTGGTATTCGGAGTTATTTTGGAAAGAATTATTATCTTTAATTCCAGTAATGTCCATTCTTTTCTGAGTTAGAAAATCTGCTTTTATGAGTCAGTGTCACTCCTTGAAATTGTGAATGCCAACAAACGTCTTTCTGCTTATGTGAAAGACTTTTTGTTTTATTCACAACCCTTGTCCTTTCCCATGATTTGTGAACTGTTGATTGCAGACCTGTCTGAACTCTGAAATACATTTTTGCAGGCAACTATAGAGCACAGGGTATGGGGATATGGAGAAGTTTGGCTCATGTATATAGACCTTTGCTCACAGATTTAGCATTATGCTATGTAGCCACAACTTTTATATCTGATTTCAAATAGATCTGTCAGCTGGAAACTGGTAGGACAGAGTAGCAGCTTAAACACCCGGGTGGGCATCGTATATGTTCTCCGACTAATTTATTAATATATCTGAGTGCATATTATAAATAGTATATGCTTGTTTTCAATTTTAATCTAGATGCTGTAGTTTCTTCTCATTGTTCTGTATTCTTAGTTTTTCATTTCATATGTATAGCTATTTTCATTACTAATTTATGTAATCTACTGTGGAATGCCCTTAAATTACCCATAATTTATTATCTTTTGTTATTAGTTTTGTTTACTGGTTGAAAATGAAACCTTGTGGAAAATTCCACTCTGCTGCTATAAATAAATACACAAACAAACCATACACCCAGCTCATCCCTAATAAGTAGGGCCACTACTGTTTGGCATCTACTTCTCTAACCAAATATGCAGACAATTCCAAATTAGGAGGAGTCATTGATTCCCCCCAAGATTCTAATTCTAATATCCTCCAAGATTGCCTGACACAAACTAATATCTTGTGCCAGAATCATGGCCTAAAACTTAGTGCTAAGAAGTTCATTATAGTACCTTTCAGCTGGATGGCCACCCCTGTAAACTACCACATTTATAATACAACTCTAAGAGTAGACCCTGTAGGGACTTGAGAACACATGTAGACAGAGAATTGGCATTTAACCAACATGTTTCTACTGTGGTGAGGAAATCATGCCATGCTGCAAAAAATATAAGTAAAGGTATGGAATATAGGGTCAAACAAGTCATCATCCCTTCATACCCTGCTCTCTTAAGACCTGTCAATGAATACAGTGCCTACTTTATGTGCCTCACCAGGCATATACAGCAACTGGACTGTCTACAGAGAAAACAAGTCTTGTGCAGACTCAAATCATTGTTCCTATAGTCAGTTTCCTACAGGCTGCTGAGAGGTGACATATGCCTAGCCTAAAAAGCCTTCTCAGATCCAGCACTAATGGACCTGTTACACATGCAGAAAACAGCTAGCATCAGAAACACTGTATTTATGAACCTAATCCTCACCAGCAACATAACTAGAATGTGCTAGAGGGATAGGAATGTGTCTCAGAGGCTCCCCTTCTCGGGAACTAACTTCCCATTCATCTGAAGCAGAGTTCTTCCCTGGACAAGTGGATGGGCAACCACTAATATATCCCTGGTCTGCCATTCATGTGTCTCTACTAGAGAGAGGAAGCTTCTAATAATTTGTCTATGTATGAATATATAGTGTCCATAAAACATTTAGGATTCATTACCTATCAAATTTTACTTCAGGGAACTTGGCTAGGCTAAAAATGGCCTCTTTTGTCATTAGTCTAGTATTTTGCTATGATACTATAATACTTGGGCAACTTCACTGACACTGAAGAATCATTGCATTCCTTAAATGCAAGTACTTCCTTTTTAAAATTTGCATTTACATTTGAGCCGTCCAGGACTAGATACTTGTACATTTTATTGGCACTAATGAAATAATAGTGATTTTAGCTCTTCCATTTATAGCACGGAAACATGTATTAATTCTTATTTACATTTTCAAAACTTTTATTCATTATACATAAAAAAACTATTATTAAAAGTCATTTTGTTTAGATTAAGCAGACTGGTTTCAGATGACAGTGAGCTTGAAAATAAAAAGCATATTTTGGATCAATTTTTCTGGACTAAAGGTATTGTAGTAAATTAGTGGCAGATGTTATTAGGGAGATAACTGAAAATAGATGGTCTAGATTTCCTGTAACCTAAAATCATGTTTTATTTAGGGACATTGGTCAACCAAAGAAAAAAAGTTCATAGGTTCATAGTTTCATAGGTTGATACTAGGCTATCTGCCCTAGGGCATTTATAAGCCTAGCCAGAGTGTGTTTGGCTTTCGCCACCCTTTTAGATTAGTTGACTGTGCCTCTGTATAGTAGGTCACAGAAGATAGCCCTTTTGAGATTAGTTTACTGTGCCTCTGTCTAGCAGGGACACAGAAGAGATCCTAGGGGTAAACCTATGATCTCCCATCCACTTGTCAAGATTTCTATTGAAGAGGGTCATTGAGGGACTCTGCCTAACATGGATTGGGATTTTGTTCCAGAGTGAGGGGAGCTTCTGGGATATGAATCTGTCCTTCCAGCATGTCTTATTTATTTCTGTGCTGAGGTTTAAGTCCCTGGAGCGTGTAGCTCTAAGGGATTTGGATTTCCTGAGGTGGAGCATGTCCATTAATTCTGAGTTGGACATGGCTTTATACGTCAGGCACAGATCGCCTCTGAGTAGGTGGTAAGCATCTGAGTAGAGCTGGAGTTTCTTTAGCCTAACTGCGTAGGGCATCTGTTTGAGTCCCTTGATCCTCTTGGTGAGGTACTTTTGGGGTCTTTCCAGTTGCTGCAGG
>NC_056751.1:298445101-298447601 GCF_019279795.1 Protopterus annectens
CTTGAATGTCTGAAGGTATCATGCATTTATTTTTATTTACTGAGAGTTTCAGGCAATATTAAAACCTTAGCAGAAGAAATTGAAATAATAGCTTCTGACTTTTCAGCATCATACACGTTTCCTTGCACTGCATCAGAACATTTGTAGAAAGACTTTGTTTTTTGTTTGGAGCTTGCCTTCCAAAAACAAATCTCTTCAAAAATGTTTACTAAGAATATGGGAATTTCTTTTTGCATAATCAAAGAGCAAGAAATCCTGTAAATGTCGTGTATATTCTAATGCAAGAAGTATGAATAAGTTCAAGGAAAATGTTTAAAGTTTCATTCTAACTATTGAATATTGAAAAGATATGGACTCCAGATATATTATTTACTATTCTCATGGTCAAAAAGTGAAATGAAAAGCTAAAAATCAACTTGCTAATCACCATTCTTTTTGGAAACAACACATTACTTTTATATATTCTCAGATTCTGCCTTCATGGAAATACATGCCTGTGGTAGAATAACACTGATTCTGCTATACAGTGATTTTCTTTCAGTTTGAGGTTAGACTAATTTTCCTGAGTTCATGGGTGAAGGTTATAAATTTAACAGGATATTCAATTAATTAGTGCAATAAAATAATATAGATATATTGTGCCTAACTAAAAAAAACTGGATTTAATTCAATGAAAAAGATAACATGAAAAATAAAACATATGAATATTTTCTAAGGGGTTGGCATACCCTTTAATGTATTTATTTCACAGACAATATGCACAGGGTTTGATTCTCACAAAGGGAAATTGGCTAGGCTTAAAATGGTCCACAAGGGCAGCTACCCTAGTACTTAACTATGAACCTAAGTTAGTATTATTAGGTGCAATGCAAGCAATGACTCTGTGAATAAAAAACATCAGCATTGATCCACAAAGACTGCAGCAGTTGCTCTTAATGGATGTTTTTCCTTTACATGGTCTGACACTTTAATGTAACATTTTGCAACATGTATTTTTTGTAACCCATGTAGTCCAGTCGAATATCATATGTATACATGTGTAATACAAAGCCTATGTTAGAAAGGTCTGTGTGCAGCAGCTGAAAAAAATAGTGTGGTTAGCAGTACATTTGCACTTGCTGCTCTTTTGTGATAAATTGCTAATGTGATGAATTGTAACTGCTGATAACTGCAGAGATGAGGTGCCAAAAGTAAACAAACTTTAGCTGTGCTTTTAATTTTTAAAGAACATCCAGTCCACCAAAGCAGAAATCACATCCCCCTGCCTTTTTTAACCTTATCACTTCTTTTAACTATCCTTTCCATCTCAGGCTGACAGTGTCTGTAAATACAACTGAGCTCAGTTACACGATTCATATCTTTGTTATGTAACCACAATTCAATATTCAATGTGGTTGATCAACTTTGTCTAACACATTCTTCTTTTATGTTATATTGTTAATACTCTTTATAATCATAACCGATAACTAATGTAAACTACGTGTTGGAATCTTTTATTGTAATAGCTTATTTTATGTGCTCCAGTATCGTTGCTGAAAAGGGGTTTACAGCATCCAATTTAATGAGCTAAGAAAGAAACAAGAACAGCTTAATAAAATTGTATCTGATTTGGAAACAATAAAAACTGCAAACAGACTGAAAATATACATTGTCACTCAGTTTTCAACTTCTGGAATATTGTTATTCCTGTTATCAGAAATGGAAGAAAAGGGAATCAGGTAGTGAATACTTCAAATTCATTTAGAGTGTATCGTGTCTGCAAAATTGTACCGGTTACTCCTGTTATGTCTGGTACTAAAAACAAAGTTGGTAAACCTAAAGAAATAGTCTCACAGTTATGCAGATCTCACCAAAAATAATTTATATTCACTATACACATGATGAAAAATGTTATATATATATTATACATATAAACCACATAAATATCTTTGTACTTCATGGTAGAAGAAATGAAAGCTGCAATTTAACACTAAGGTAAATCTTGTTTTACCTTGAACTGTTAGAAATGCTAGGATGTGAGAGGACTCTGAGACAAAAAAATTACAAAGGAGGACTATATGATTCTGATATGCCATATTGCAAGCCTGTGCCTTAAACATAATATGGTAATGATATCACAGAACTTGAATTTTCACCATGTGCTGTTATGTTTACAGTTTGCTTTATTCTAAAATATCTGTGTAACTTCATACTCAAGGACTATACTTGCTTTTCTAATGACTGTCAAGTGAAAATATAACCATGCTGCATCAAATTATTCTTTCTTTTTTAAGTAAATGTATGCGTTTCAGAATTTCTTATACTTTTAAAGTACCTTTTAAGTAAAAGCACGAAGTATTGCTACTTTACACGTGTATTTGACTGCAAAATCACATTATTAATTTTCAATCAACTTCTGTCTCGTATGGATTTTAATGTACTCTGTTTAATTTTGATTTTTATATGACTTTACATTCACTTTCAAAATATCATCAGCCTTTATTAATTATACTATTCCCAA
>NC_056751.1:298452601-298487601 GCF_019279795.1 Protopterus annectens
GTAACTTAATTAGTTTTTAGTGTTTTTGTATTAAAAATTCACATTCATGCTCATAAATAATCTGGTTTTATTTGTACCAGAATAAAACTGAAGCCTAAAGGACATACTTCATATTTCATGTTAAGTGCAGTTGCCTTTTTTGAGTAAGTGTTTCACATTTTAATACATATTATTTTCTGTGTGGATGTCTGAGGTTGACATTGATAACAAAGTGACTATGGTTTATTATTTTCAGTATAAAATGGAGACCATCAACACTCTAATAATCCAGCAAAGAGAATTCTGCAGGCGGCTGCTCATGAAAAGAAAAATATGTACTTCTGACATCTGTGTTTAGTTTGATACTGTTATATATATATAATTGTCATTGATGTATGAATTTAACTGAATGTATGGGATTTTCCCTATCAACTGTCAACTAGTCCAATTTTTAAATACACAAAGAACACATAACCTCTAGACACTGCCATAAAGTCAGACCAAAGAAAAAAAAAACACTGTCTGACTTCATTGATATAATCCAAATTTTACTCATCCAAGCCTTTTAGCACGTTTGTCCAGAGTACAAACAAGGACCTTGTGTGTTCAGAGTACAGACAAGGACTTTGTGTTCCTTAGGACATACATCTGATGGAATTCTGAGGTATGTTGTAGGAGAAGTCCTTGTTTATATTCTGGACAAAAGACTCGTGTAAAAGCTGGCTAAATCATGTCGGGATTATATCAGTGATGTTTTTTGTTTTTTTTTGCAGTTCATGTTTTTGGCCATGTTTACAACTACAATGATTGTAAACCCATTGAACTTTCTTCATGCATACATAATAGTACATTTCATTTACTAACAAGCTCTGTTAACAAAACTAAGCATTCTCTGAACAACTACGGTTAAAGCAGACATAGAAATAGGAATAGCAATAACTACTAAGTGCACACTGTTGACATTTTTATTATAAAATAACTTTTTCCCATATGGACACTGGTAACTACCCTTAGGCGCCATTGTATTTCATTCCAAACAATACAGTATTTTTGAATTACAGATTTACTTCCAAATGCACATACTGTGATCCCCTAGGACATACTGTTTTTGAAGCACATTAAAAAAAATTGCCCTATGGGGCAATAGATCTTGTTTTGCATTTGGTAGATCTGTGATGCAAAGTCAAATTGATTTAAATGAATAACAATCATCACTACTGTATCTCACAATGTAGTGATGAAATCATAAATCTTAGCCACAAACTCTTGCTGAACAAACATTTGCAAAAAATGCATAAAATAAAAATAAATTAATAAAATGATACAATGAGGTAAGATTACAATACATTTTAATCTGAACCATTGGTCATAGTGTTCAGCAAAATAACGGAAACTTACACTTTTTACATTTTGAACCCATTCAAACTGAATGATTGAAATTACTGACTTTAATAAATCAATGAATATTTAGGTAAATTGTATGACTGGGTATTAATTAGACACTATCTTCTTCTAATGTGACTTTTTTCAGACATAAGATATCAAGTATCTCCTTTTACCTTTCAGCTTTACATTTGTTCCAAGAGTATTTTACTTAGAAGACAAGCAAAAAAAAAAAAAAAAAAAACATAATATACAGTTTAGACTTGCACAACAAAATTCATTTTTGCAAATAAAACATTCACAAAAATTAGTGAATGGAGAGGTGCTACAGAGTAACAGTTTACCTTCTGATGTACACTTTACAGATTAATGCAGATGAAATTATTCCATGTAAATAAGTAAATATTTCAATGATTGTCTGGTGTACTAAAAGCCACCTATAGAGCATGAAAACCTGTATAGCTAGTATTCCAAATATACATATATACATACATGCATGCATGCATGCGCGCAGGTGCTCATGCACACACATACACAAACACGCACACATCACCACAGGTATTGACATTAGCATATACACACCAGTATGCACCTGCGTTTGTAACCAGCAGTGACATAATTCACCTTGTTTAGCTATGAGCTGAAATTTAACAGCTAGTTTCCTGCCACCAGAAGGCACGCATTCTAGATGTTAACTATAATGACTGTGCATATCGTACCAAGGAGGTATGGCTATAATTAATATACGCTGCAGTTTTACACTTTTGGTGTAAAATTAGTATAGCAGAAATTCTAAATAAAACTTATAGTGTCTGCAGTACGCATCATAATTAGAGAGCAGACTTTTCAAAGCCAAGAGAAATTAGATAGTTTAAGAAATGAAGGACAGGAAAACATTTGGTCAGTGCTATTTTTTACCTAGTTTGGCTATAACCCTCGGTTTGATAACAGGGCAATTAAAACAAAGCTGTAATCCACTTAACTTCAGAGGAAGTAACAGCTAAGCTACTGTACATTTTCAAACAGTAGTATAGTAATATAACTACCCCAAAAGCTGTTTTGAAATTATTCCTGTTTTTGTCCTGAGAGGAGCATTTTCAGTTTTGCATCTGAGTGTCAGGATGTAGAACTGAGTAAATAAATCACTGGGCAGTACTCCTGCTATCAGTTTTGCTATTTGTAGTGCTATATGTGTTGTACTATTTTCAGTTTTAAAAATTTGTGCTATTGATATTTCATGTCTTGATTACAGTTTTTTTGTTGCTGTTACTGGTCCTTTTCTGGTTTCTGGGTTTATGTTAATGTTATATTTTTGTATGCAGTCTCTATCTCTCTCTGGCTTAATTTATACTGGATTGATATCATATAGTAGGATTTCCTTACTCATGATACAGTCTTAAGTTGTGGTATTTCACTATGAATAACTTTAATTACTGGTATTTGCCATCAAACAGACAGACAGATGTACACACATTCAAGTTACAGTTCATAGCATCATTTTATAATATTATAAACTTGCACAAATCCAAGTATGGTAAAACTGTGTAATATATGTGGAGCATCATTATATTTTATAAGGAAATGTGTTATTTACTTTTAAATGAATTTCAGATTTGTTCCATGAGGCACAAATCTTCACATTTATACTTTTAAGCTACCTTGTGACAATATCTTACTTTTGCATATTACCTTGTTTTAGACTAGCCAGATATATAAACATTTTTGCAGCACCATTTGTTCTATAAACTCAGTTGAATATAATTATGTTACTACTAGGGTAAGATATGGAATATATCTTAAAATAAATGTTTCAATTGGTGTGTATTTCTAAAATTATTTGATGTCAATTATTTCAATGCCAGTAAAGTGATTGTTTTCATTCAATAAAAATGAACTCACCAGTGGTCAGTTTTAGCTTATACAATAAAGTTAGAAATGCACATATTATAATAAAATGGTTAAGAGACTGATACAGTAGTTTGCTTGTGCTGCATGCATTGTTGGCACATTCTAGCACCTCCAGGTTATAATGCTTCTGTAACCATAAATTGTAATTACTTGGAGAATAAATAACCATCCTACTGGGTTCAGGAAGAAATATTCATTGTCACTTTGTTGTGAGAGTTAAACTGTAACATATTTTCAACACCACATTATAAAATTTTAAAAGAAAATAGTATAAAATAGTATAATAAAAGAAATAGAAAAGCTTTGGCATTTTTACACTGAAGAATGGTTAATGTTGATATGTAATTGTAAACAACTTCAAAACACTTGAGTTTAAATCTCTTGCAAGTGCATTTAAGCAATTAAGGATGAGTTCTGAAAGCATGAAATGGTCACGAACACTATTGCAAATATAGCTTAAAGCAGTATTTCTCTAAGAAAAAGATGACCTGCATAATGCATGTATAAAATAGCTGTAAATATTCTGGCCAAATGTAAGTGAAAGTAACTTTATTATAGAAATCATTCTGGGAAATTTCTAGGGAAGGCAAGTACTTACATGTTGACATAAATCGGATTACATCGATGACACAATCTAGCTTTTATCTATCAGAAAGATTTTTCTCACTTCCTTGAAGGTATTGGTTATCTTTGCACATAAATCTTAGTTGCCATACTCTTTGGAAAACCAACAAGTAAATCCATACACAAACAATGTGTATGCTTCCATCTGTAGTTATATGCAGTGTGAATGGTACATGTGTGGATCTTTAGGAGTCCCCTAGCAACACGGTGGTTGGTAGATATTTGATATCTTGACAGGAGTTCTGAAATGGTGGTAAAACAGTTGTCCATCATCCTTTAACTGAACTTAATGACCAATATGAATCAGATATCCATCCAGTCTGTAGTATTGTTCTCATTTCATAATTACATACAAATGCCCATTTACAAATTATACACCAAAATGAATAAAAGTTCGAAAATGGAAATGAAGATTTGTTCCAACTGATATAACGCCTGGTACCGAGCAGAAGTTCACTTTTAAGTCTTTGTATCCAAGAGTTACAGCACTGAACAAGGTTCCAGTACAAAAGTTTTGAGAGATATTCTTTAATATAAAATACTGTTGGACATCCAATAGTTTTAGTAAAGTCTTCTGAATAAAATTTTCTTTATTGTAATCTAGGCCAGTACTGAGACATATCTGGTTCACTGCCTGGGACTTGGACGGGGACCGATACTCCAGGAGAAATAAGACCTAAAAAAGGAGAGAGAAATATCACTAAGCTTATGTAATTATTTCATGGCGTGTTAAGGATTTTCAGGAACCCAATACTTTTAATGAATAATTTGTATGAAATATCCACCTATATGTCCATGTGCATGCATGCATGTGTGTCAGTGTGTATACTCATCAGTAGGCACATCAAAATGATTCTCTTACCACACCATGCATTCAGAATCACTGTACTTGTACAACTTTCCACTGCCACCAGCTCTGTTTTTAAAGCAGTAGCAGAGACACTAAGGTCAGTACATACCATTAAACACACACACACACATATACACACACACACACACACACACACACATATATATATATATATATATATATATATATATATATATATATATATATATTGCATTGTTTTTTTCTTCTATTTATAACCGATAATTAAAAGGATCATACTCACAAAATGTCATTCATAAGCTACAGATTAAACTCCTAGCTTCTTGTTTGGAACTTCAACATTGTAACTGAAATATGCACTGCAATCTCTTCTGTGATATCATGGACAGATATCATCATAACACTTGTTTTATGTCACAATTCAGTTAAATAGCTATAACTCAACACTATTTGAGAAATATGCAGAGGTAATACTCTCTTATTCATTGGAAAACATCTTGGTCATCACATATGCAGTGTATTTCAATTAACAGACTGATGACAACATGAGATGTGACTGAATGGGGTCACTAGGCAATGCTTCTTGTCTCCGTTCCTTAAAGCTTTTCTGTTTACTGAAAAAAAACATCATTGCACATTTAAGTAATAACATACTGTTACTTCCACTGAAGTTAAGTGGATTACAGCTTTGTTTAGCTTAACCTGTCCTTAGCATCTATTCTGTATCATGTTAAAAGTGAATAGATTTAATTTCTTATGAAGCTTACTAGAAGTAAAAGGTTGGATTACTGCTATATAGTAAACTCACTCTGGTATTTGCACTTGAAGTGCTTAATTATAGACACTGGTCATTATAACTGCCTTGAGCAAGGTTATAAAGCAGGGGGTCTCAAACTCAAATGGTTTGAGGTCTGCTTGTGGTTGACTACACTCAGCTGAGAAAGGTTTACTAAACAAATGAAAAATGTTTTGTAAAATGGAGTGTTTAAGCAGTAGATATCTTTGGAGTATGACTGACAGATAACTGACATGTCCTGACAGGTAGCATGATACAGTGACATGCAAACACGTGTCTACACAGATGTCCAAGAAGCAACAATTAAAAAAAGAACTTAGAAGCTATATAACTCTTTATCTGGCAGTAAAACAATGCTGTGAGGTGAGCAGTTGCATTTGATACAATATATATTCCTTCTTGTTTTTCAGTGCCTCAGTGGCATACCCCCCAACCTCCATTCAGGAGGCCACACCGGCATATGGCCTTCCTCCTTTATTATTATTATTATCATCATTATAATCATTATTGTTAATACCTCTGGGTGACATTGGTACAGGGGTAAGAAGAAAGCCATCTTGCAGTGAACTATATGAAGACATTGCCCCTTTTTCGTAAAATGGCTGAAAATCTGATTCTTGTCGCTCTGTGTTCACTAAACTGAATGGCTCCTCCCAAAACAGCCATCACAGACATATTTCATTTCTTCTAGGACTTCTTACATACAATTTCTGGAGAGTAGTATAAGTCTATTTGGATATTCTTGTGCTAATTTTAGTAGTGCTAGGCAAAAGACACCATGCTAAGTTATATTTTTTACTTCGATCAGTTGGTCATCATATTTTACTTTTTCAGTAGTTAAAAAATAATTTCAGATCTTTCCAAATTTACTCTAAAATTATTATGCATTAATGATTTCCTTCTGATCCCATCCCTGAAACCATCAGGCCCCTCATGAAAAAATCTGGTTTTAATTACTAGTACTTTAAGCAAATGAATGTATTATATTCAAAGCACTCCAGCAGTCATATCCATAACCTCATTATGTAAAAATGCAGTTAAGGACTTTACATACACAATCTCAGGAGGTATATATCACACTAGCAGACAAGTGAAACGAACCCTTGTTGCTTTTTTACAAATGTTTCCCTCCTTTGGTTTGAATCTAGAGTTCGCATTTTTATATTCACTGTGAGGTGTTTTTTTTTTTGGCTTGGTTTTGCTTGAATTGCATATAGAGTTACTGGGAACTTGGTGTATTCTGATTTAAATCTCAAACTAAAAGTTTGATTACATCACACACTGCTCCTTTATAAAAGATTACCTTTGAACTTTTGCATACCTGCTATTGGTCTGTTTTGAACTTCAGAAAGTCTCTTTCTCTTATTGGTGCTGCAGTCAAGTGAATGAGAGAAAGAGAGAGATGCTGCTACAGGCAATCCAAGCCACAAAGACAGGCATTTGTCAATGTGGTTCAGTTTGCAAACTTTACATTTTTAACATATGTTGGCCAGATGTGGGCAAGGGTTTGCAAGCTAGATTAAACGTGTTCATGGGGTGCATCTGGCCCATAGGTCTCAAGTTTGAAACCCTTGTTCTGAAGTATTAATGTTACATTCTGAATGTACAAAAATATAGTAAAGGAATAGTCCTAGAGTTTGTTTGCAAAACTTCACATTAGCATATATTTTAGGTATTTTTTTATTAAAAACTGCACAAAAATGAAACAAAATATTCAAACACAGGTATGTTCTTCCTAGATGTACCAGACACCTGGTTATATATTGCATTAGCACTGTATATATTAGCACTAACTTTCAAAGAATACTATCAAATGATCAGTTTAGTTCCCCATTGCATTTGTTGTATTCCATTAGCATCAGTACAAACCCTGTAAGATTTCTCCTTTTGCTAACCACTTCTTGACCAACACTATCAAGTATCCCATATTTTATTCCATTCCCTTAACTCCAAAACAGGTTGCAAAACAGGATGCTTGATATTTCCCTGTCCTCAGTCCTATTCTAGTTATCCCCTAGCATCCCAGCTGATTGAAAGTACTCTTAACTCACTAAAAGAAACCACCTTATCATTTAACAGGCCCAGCCACACCTCTCCTATATAACAATATTCTGGTAATCATCATTCCTGCCAGTCTGTCATATTACCAGCTACTTCACCAACTGAATAAAATTCACCCTATCACTTACATACTTTTTCACAACTCTCTTCTAAGCCTTAAACTTCCTACAAACCCCTAGTTTGTATTCTTCTAGTAATTTCTGAATCCTTCCCATATTTCCCATTTACTCGCCTCTTCATCCTTTCTTCTAGCCAGCTGTAACTTCCACTTCCAAATATAAAACGTTTTACCTACCCTACCCTAATCAAATAATCCCATTCCACTTCACCCTCAATATTGCCATCAATTTCCTTTTAACCAAATAAATCCTTTTACAATAAAGTCTGCAATTTCTTAAATATTAATTTCCACTCTCAAAATATTCCTCCAAATCCCCTTAGACTACTTGAATTTCAAAACATGTCCATCATTTCATCCTGTTCTTCCCTGCTTCTACAACCTGCCCCACCGGACAATATGTCCTCCTTCAGTGACCTGTCTGATGTACAAAGTTAACAATGAATAATTCTTCTGTGTTGATGCCAGAATTGTATTATACATTATAGTCCGCTAAAATTCCACACAGTCTTCTACCATCCCAGCTCCCCATTTCCCACCAATTTCCACTTTCAATCTAACCTTTTAATGCCTCCTTCTCCCTTTAATTTTGGAGAAATGTGCACACCCCCATGATCCCTATAATTTCTACCTCTTTAGGCTAAACTATCCCTTCATATTCTTGCTTTGCCTGCACATGTTCCATATGGATCTCCTTACCTTGTCTTGAGATTGTGTACATTGCAGTTGGTCATTCTCTACTTCATGAAAATAATTAAAAACACTTTCCTGCCTATTTGACTCCTTTTTACCCTAGCGTCTGTATTCCCTTTTTTTTTAATCCTCTCACCCTACCTAGTCCCTTCTTCCTGAAAAACCTTCTAGACCATAATCCTTCTTGTCACTGTGTGCTCCCCACTGACTTCAAACCCTCCCTTACAGCCATCCAGGATTCCCTGTACAAAGAGGTGTCTTCTCCTTTTCCCAACATTCCCTTTCCTTTCCAGCTTTCTTTGATTTCCTAAACTCCATTTGCATCTCCTTCCACCTTGTCCCACATGCCCCTTATTTCCCATGTTGTCAGGTTATATGATAGAACATTTAATTACAACCAGAGTATTTCCAACCATCCCTCTTCTTTATGTCTGTATATAGCTGTCATATCATTCAACAAACTGTCACTTAATCAAATACAAAAACAGATATATTTTTAGATGGAATCTAAAAAGATTGAAACACAAAATAGATAAAAAACAATATTTTGCAGGGGACAAGCCCACTACAAACCCCTCATACCCCTCTGCTAAATATATTTGCCAGTTTTGAGATTGAGCAATGGCAGGGTAAGGGCAAATTCCCACACCCAGCTGTTTTGCAATCTCACACAGAAAGCAAATTAAAGGCTGAAAAACAAGCAGGTATGAGCATTCTCTCTTATGATAGTTCACTCTTGCAGGCTGCTACCCTGTAAACCTACCATCTCACTATCAATGGAGCATGTTGCCTCCTAAACAAAGCAATTGCAGAAGTCCTGAAACACTCTCCTTTATCCAGGTTTATTGTAGGATAATAGGACCAAAGAATATCATTGCTTCCTATTGTTCTCTGTTGAGTCCTTCACACCTTTAACTCCACACATTTTCTGACAATTTTTCCACTACATCCTTCTTTTTCCTGTCCCTCACCTCTCCTCACTATCACCATCTCCTCCTACTTCTTATTAAGCCTAAGCCCTGACTCCAGCCAAGAGCATCTCAATCTGCTGAAACCATTGGTAACTCCACCTTCTTATCATCACCCAATAATATACAATTGTCAGTGAACAGCTGAAATGTTTCCGTCTGTCCTACCCCACCTTTTACTTCCATTCACTCACTTATGATATGAGCAATTCTCTGATCATTCATACAAAAATCCACAGAGATAGAGCAGATAGAGGGGAACCTGTCTCATACATCTCAGAATCTTTACACTTTTTGATTTAGATCAAATCATCCCATGATTTAGTCCCATAAATCCTAACCCCCCCCATACAGGATCTAAACCATTCCCCAAAAATATATTATGTTTCCTACTCCTCCACACACTCTTCTTCCTGGACATAATTTTTATTTGGTCATTGTGTTCTGTTCACTCCAAACAGATATTTAATATAGGTGGTATAGTGCTGCAGCATTTAGTGTTGTTGTCTTATAGTGCTTGGTTGTCCAGTTTGGTTTCTGACTGTACTGCATGCCCTGCCATTGTCCATGTAGGTTTTTACTAACTGATCCATTTTCCTCCCACACCCCAAAGAAATACAATAGGTGGAATGATGATCATCCATACTGTTCAAAGGTAGGTGTGTGTGTGTGTGTGTATGTGTGTGTGTGTGTGTGTGTGTGTGTGTGTGTGTGTGTGTGTGTGTGTGTGTGGGCGTGCGTGTGTGTGTGTGTGTGTCTGTGTGTGTGTGTCCTATGACAGAATAGCATACCATCCAGGATTAGTCATTCTGCCTTATGCCGACTGAATGCCAGGATAGGTTCCAGAGTTCCTTGCTTGGGGGTTGGTGTGCAGTGGGCACCACAGAGGGTAAATAATCAACTTCTGTGAGTGACATAAACCCTTAGGACTTTTTTCCCCACACCATTTTACTGGGAATTCAACCAGAGAACAGTGCACCCTGGGCATGCACTCATTCTCCCTCCCCCTTCAAGGTGTAGTAAGCCTGAAAAAACTGTGTCACTCTTCTACTCCTCCATTCTAGCTCCACCAGCCTCCTTAGCCACTAAATGAACTCTGGTCACCTGATTATAGTAAGGGCATTATCTCTTCATGCTAATGGAGGTGACTAAATCTTTTAATCCTTGTTGGATGGCAAACATGATCCATGCTTCTCGCCTTTCACTCAAAGGTACTCATGAATTGGGGGGGGGGGCAGTGAAATGAGTGGTGATAGGGCCACTTAATGATAACAGAAAGACAAGAGACAAAAATAATAATTAAATTTGCATCTTGGTTTATATGAGTTCCTTCACTGACTATAAGAAACATTGTATTGGTTGTACACTTATGTTGCCATCTTTTCACCTTTGTTATATGTAGTATATTAGATGTGTATGTTTTATTAGTGCACCTAGTTGTATTTAAAGGTTGCAATTCAGTCTAAATTTACAGAATGCAAGTTATATAGACACTAATGCAAGTGTTCAGTTCAAACAGAATCCCTTTCTGTTTTAATATTCTAGAAGGGTGGACAGCCGTAGGGAGAAGGAAATGCTTAGTTTTCCTGTTCCCTGAAGTCACGCGACCTTAGAGTTAGAGTAATGAGTAGAGTAGGGGACAGTCCCCAGAGGGAGAATCTAAACTGGTTTTTCAATCGCCTGCAAAATGCTGTTAATTATTATGTGCACATGTTCTGCACTTAAAACTTACCTGCTTCATGTGTCTGCCTTGTTTTAACTCAACTCCATAAATAATTAATATGAGCATGTGTGTACATGCGGAGTTACCTGATGTAAGATGTTTACTCATACATTTTTGCACTGTTTGCAATACTGAAAAATATTTTATTTTACTTCGTCCATCCATCTGCAACCCTTTTTCCAATTTTTGCACATGGGGTTGGGGTGTTGCCTCTACAGTGATAATAATCGAGAGCCAAGATTCACACCAATGGGTAGCTAGCCTTGACATGGTTGTTCTTCTATACCACACACTTGCACGAACACTTACATCTATGGCCAGTTTAGACTGTCCAATCCTCCTACTGCACGTCTTTGGAATGTGGGAGAAAACTAGAGCACCCGGCTAGTAATTTTGCCAACTTGAGTAAAATTTAGTTACTGGCTAGTAAGTACACTGTCTGGATACCAGAAAAGATGAAATGTAGAGATGGCAACACAAAAGTATGAGTATTGTTACCACAACGAGCTAGTCCCCTCTCGTTTTCTTTCTTTAGTTGATTCTACTTAGACGTGTATAGCTGACACGTTCTATAATGGCAGTCTACATTTTGAAACCATAATCATGCAAATCATGGCACTATAATACAGGCAGTGACCGGCATGTATTTTTTTTTTTTTTTTTTGTAGCCGGCTATGTATGCATCTCACACTGAAAATGTTGGTATTCTAAATCTGAAAAGAAAATGCAGATTTTAGTATTTCATACCTTTTGTTTTAGTATAGGGAGGCTACAAATAAAATCATGTTTGAAACTTCAAATTTTTGAGCAGTTTTATGTTAAAATGGTCCCTACTGCTGATTGAGAAAAAAAATGTAACTGTCCTAAGAAGAGTGACATTATTATACAGAGAGTTAACTAATGAGGTGTGTGTGTGTGTGTGTGTGTGTGTGTGTGTGTGTGTGTGTGTGTGTGTGTGTGTGTGTGTGTGTGTGTGTCTGCATGAGCACAATGCAAATGCTTGGTATATATGTACACGATGACACATTTCACTTTAAATTGATAAAGTGAAATTTAACTATACATACTTTATAATATTTATCAATGTAGGCTTTTAGCAGTAGAATAAGGCATTATGTTCAATTGGTATGCTTTTATCTCAGCAGCAATTTTACACCTTTTCCTGCTTATGAGATAATTTATATCATTTAATGTTCTACACTTTTACTTTTGTTTTATTATCTTTATTTCAATATAAAAAACTGATGGTTGCCACGTCATATTGTTCCCAAACTTAAAATTCTATTCTTGTCCCTGGCTAATGCACTTTAGTTGGAGCAAAGACATTTTTTGTACTCTGGCAGTCAATTGTTTAACAGGCTGAACAGACTGAGCTGGTTTACCTGGGAAGTAGGCAGTCTGTGAGGAAGATTAACAGATGCCAGTCAAAAATAATATATAATAAAATGCATAAACAATGCATACTAATTCTAATTATTTAAATATGTATGCAGAATTACTGAAACGTTGATTTATTTGTTCATTTGTTTTACTGTTTATTCAAAATAATTTTGTTTGACCCAGATGAGATCCACTTTCGAATCTTTAATTAATATTATATGGTGGAAACACAAAATCGTACTCACTGAATACTTACTGAATACTTTAACTGCTTCTTTTGGTGAAAAGGAAATCTCAAAACACAAAATCTTAAATCTGAGTGACAGAAAAGTAGGAGATGAGAATGGAAGCAAATGCATTTAATACGTAGACATTTAGTATAGCTGTAGATGCAGGAGTATGGAAGCAAATGCATTTAATACGTAGACATTTAGTATAGCTGTAGATGCAGGAGTATGGAAGCAAATGCATTTAATACATAGACATTTAGTATAGCTGTAGATGCAGGAGTATGGAAGCAAAGGCATTTAATACGTAGACATTTAGTATAGCTGTAGATGCAGGAGTATGGAAGCAAATGCATTTAATACGTAGACATTTAGTATAGCTGTAGATGCAGGGCAAGTTAAATATGCATGAATGAAAAATATTAAAACAAGAGTAGTGTGTTTTCTAAAATGCTGATTTGAGGCTTCCTGTATATGAACTGTACTATAGTTTGTAGTACACATTAAGAGCACCAAAGGTCAAAAATAGTTAGCTATTAGTATTATTATTATTATTATTATTATTATTGTTTTGTTATGGCAATATCTTTGCAAGGGATAAAGCATTCCATCTCTGATGTCAAAATATCTTTTAGAAAATTAAATTTTTGGTTTTCTCAGAAATTAAATGCTTCCCTTTTCCAGTATTATAACTTGGGAAGGAATGCTTATCTACTGCTATATGGAAAGCACAGTCATATACCATAGGCGGTAAACTCTGATATATGTGTGTGTATGTGTGCGTGTGTGTAATTATAGATATATATATATATATATATATGTAAATTATTTTAATAATTTTGTTCTGAAATGTCTTTCTTTTCAATGTTCCTGTATAGTTTCAGCTTTATATGTGTTTTGATTTTTTTTTATTGTTGGAACTTGCTTTTATATGCAATATTTTTATGAAGCAGGCATTTTTGCTTCAATATTTCATAGCAGATATGACAACAGCTATTTTGTGAACGTCTAAATGAATTTACTGCTTCAGGATTCAATTCTGAAGACATATTTCTCTTGCCTGTCAAAACTGTTTTGCCCTGAATATATGTACATGCAAAAATCACAAATGTTGACACATTGTAGGTGCCTATTAATATTTCAAAAACTATATTTCACTTTCGTTGTCCATCTAGGTCCCAGACCACAGTTACAGTGACTGATGAAAATTTTAAACCAGACCAATAGTGTTAGCAGCTCCAGTACTAACAGTGGGGATGGGGAAACCCAAAAGGTGCATGATCATGAAGTAAAGAAAAATGCCCTTTGCAAACCACAAGTGTTGTGCTTCTGTGAAAATAAAAACAAATCTCCCTATCTGCTCAGTACAGTTTCCTTTGGAAGTACCCAATGTTCCAGTATCATTAATCTCACTAGGGATCCTGCAAGTGCCCAGCCCTTGAAATTCAGCATCCCCAAACAAAGAAAAAACCTTGCAAACTGCAAATCCATTTTAATGATTAATAGAGTCTCCTCCCCCACCTCCTCTAAGTACAACCAACTTCAGAACTCATGATACTGAGAAGTGACTAATTCCACAGTGTCAGCATTTCTACTGCCTCTTCTATCTTTGCGGGATAGTCCTTTAATGAGGCAATGCTCAGTTTAGAGATCATTTACTCAATGGTTTGCCAGTTTTCAATACTTTGGACTGGTATTTTCAATATGCCATCTTAGGGCTTGTTATCCTGGCCTGCCACTACCAATGAATGATTCAGTTACTCAGTATTTATAAAATACCCTTCAGCATGAACCTATGCAACAGAATGACATAATGCACCCCATTATTTTGGACATTTGATCCAACAATATCCACAAACTGCAAACATTTGGTGAGCTTGCATGTACTATGACAAATACCTGCTCTTAATTTTGTCAGTCTACAACATTTTGGAACCAAATATGGCTTACTACATGTGGGCCCTGATTTCCTGAATTATGTGACAGATTTTCCCATAAGAGGTTATTCCATAAACAGTTTGCAAATTTATTTTTCTGAGAGAATTTTTTTTACTTTGCATAATGAAATGATGTAAGATGTGTATGTTGACAGTCTGGGAATAAAATATGGACAAATACCAAAATTATATATATTATATTTAGCAAATGCAGATGCCTAACTTTGAAAATTTTCAAAATAAAACTTTGAACATAACTATTTCTTGTGATCACATTATAAATGAGCGGCAAATATCATTTCTCGGATAAAGATCAGAATGACTTTTGCCACCTCAATAAAAAATTGTACTCTTGCTTTATGAAATCACCTTCATTATTTAGTGAAAATGTTTCTCTCTATTCATGATATCCATGATGTAGCACTATAACATTGCTAAGCTTACATTTTCAGACAAAACAATCGCAAACTGCCAATGTTATCTAATGTTATTTATGGTTCTTTGTTTAATTTGAAGAAAAAAGGCACACAACTCTGAAAATGTTTTATATATGTTTTCTCAGTATGTATATTTCAGTCAATTCTTCAGGCTACTTTTTAAACATAATATCTGTCATTTTTAAGATTCCAGGCATAATGCAGTTTTCTACCTTAACATTAAATCACATTTTCACTTTACAAAATCACCTTACTTTATTTTTAATTTATTTATTTGTCATGTTTTTGTGTTATGAAATAAAGAACATTTGAGTTTCATTTCACTTCTGTTGTGTGCCATGAAATATTTTTTGCCTGCACTCTTGAAGTAGCATTGGAAAAATTGTATAACAGTATGTGATGTTGAATTTCTTCCTTTCTGTGTATATACTTAAAAAAATGTTACATTAATAAAAATTTTCTTTAAAAAAGAAAAATGTTTGTTTCGGCATTACAGTTAAACAGTTGACAATTGTTTCTAATTAACATGGTCTTATAATTTTTGCAGAATGTCATATTTCCACCCAGACCAACAGCAAAACTATTGACATATGTCATTTTTATTGGATTTCAAACTGAAGTTGAAATTTGGCACAGGTAAATGTTTGTTCTAGTTACCATGTACAACATAGACTAATGATGTGATTGTTAACCTCTTCTTTTTGATCAGTATGATGGCTTTTCATATGTAGTTTTGCTTCTCTGGAACCTTGCTAATAGTTCTTATATATAACGTTCACTTATGTATAGCAAATCCAACTGTATATATCATATTTATATGTTCCTCACACTGTTCGTGGCTTATTTATTATCCTAGCAGTCTTCTGTATCATCCCCCATGTGAAAACTTAAATCAAATTGCTGGACAATGTTTGCTTACTTTGAAAAATATAGTGCAAATAAAATAAATCAACATTGTAGTATAACAATAACCCATAGCTGTGTGTGGGAAATGCTGGATTTACAAACTATTGGTGTGGCTTGGTCATGAGGGCGAAGCCAGAGTGACCAAACAAAGTCAACCATGGGTAAATCTAGCATTACCCACACCCATCCATGGTTATTGCTATTATACAATGACATCATTGATTATTTAAGAAAAAAGTTACTTACTTTTCTTAAATAATGTCCTTGTAAGATGGTGCCATGCTGCTCTTCTACTTTTGTCCCCAGTATCCTGGGGCTTTCTTGTTGTACTATGCATGCATATGGGACTTACCTTCCCACATGTGCGCAGTACATAAGTGCTGTGTAAAGGAAACAATGGAGAAAAAAAGATCTCCGTTGCTTTTTTGTTTTGTTTTTAATTAAAAAATAAATAAATTGGGAAACTTTCAATGTATAGCAGAGCTAGGACAGGGAAAATAAAACAATAACCAGGTATGCTTCTCTAGTTTTGCATAATGCACTATATTATCCTTTTATTTTTCTTTGTCCTGTCTGTTTCATTCTTTTAAATTCTCAATTTTTTGAAAGTTTAAAAATAGGGTTTCTGTACCATAAATTAATATAAGAAAGTCCAGGTGACCAGACTTTTTTCTATTTGGCATGTGCTCGATTTACAATGGGCACACTGGTTGGACTGACCGATCAGCATGCTCATTTTGGAATGTTAATCACCGGTCATTGTATAATAGATAATAATACACTCTAATAAGTAATCATCTATTGATGACATGTAAAAGCTAGGCTAAAGAATAATATGAATTTCAGGTATATTATCTGACGAAATAATATTGCTTAATATTTTATATATATATATATATATATATATATATATATATATATATATATATATTGACTATGAAAATTATTTGTTTCACACTGTTCTATGCAATATAGAAATTAATTTTAGTTGTCACAAACAGTAGGCTAATGCTTCAGATTTGTGTTTCTTTTAAGCATATCCTTTGTTCTTAGTTTGTAGGAATAACACTATTGCTACTGCTATGACAAACATTTTATTATAAAATGATTTAGAACTAATACTTTATTGATGCTGCTATGGCAAAAATTTGATTTAGAAATTATTTAAAAGAGCCATATCATTTTTTTTTCTTTTAAGGCAGAATGAAAGAATTTGTAATAGTTTTAGTCTATATAAGAATAATAATTAAAGCTTAGATTATGAGTGAAATCTTGTAAGCTGCCAGGCAAAAGACCTCAAGTACAAATTGATCACTTGCCCAGAAGCAATCACATTACAGGTTACACATCAAGGAAAGTTAAATTTCAATTGTTAAATAATTAAATATATTCATATTCAGTGTGATTGTAGTTTCTGATATATTGTGAAGAGAAAAAGAGCCAAGATCCATTCAGAAGTCATAATAGACTATCACTGTGCCGACATTTCAGGGGGCTACAGTGCAGGTGTGTGTGTGTGTGTGTGTGTGTGTGTGTGTGTGTGTGTGTGTGTGTGTGTGTGTGTGTGTGTGTGTGTGTGCTTGTGTGTGTGCTTGTGAAAGAGGGCATCTACAAAATGCAAGTAATTCACTAAGCACTTATTTTTAAATGATAAGCATACACCCTTTGCTATTATGGAATATATCAGAAGTTTTCACTTTCATTTTTTAGTTTATGTCAAAAGCTGTCAATGCCGTACCTGTGGAGGTGGTACCAGATGCACCCATGGGCTGACTGTTCATATGTGTCTGCATATGAGGTGGCGTGTATGTGTCGTAGCTCCTTCCATTCACCGAAGGACTGGTGGGCAGCATACAAGAGTAGGAAGATGTTTGACTGGGCACTGGCTGTAAAGAGATAAAAATAAATGTACATTTAAATTCATAATTAATGTCTGGACTGGATATAGATTATCTACTATTAGATAAAATAAATACCCTTAGGACACTCTCTCTATCTTGCAACTACTATGGATGTTTAGCTACTTCCATTTACATTATGGGACATGAGTACAGCCTGTGAAGAAATAAACATGCTTTTTCATCAGGCTTGATTATAACGAGAGCACAGACTGTTAATACACATGCTTTTTCAATAGATTTAGTTGCTATGATTACTAATATAGAATTTTGTATAATGGTAGCCCATGGCATTTGTCTAAGTTACAGTAAGTCCCTAACCCTCACCCTCACCAAAATACAATGCCTCTTACTTCTGCAGCCTTAAGTGCAAGACCTGTAGTTTTTGGCACTGAAGCCTAGCTTGCAGCCAGTGATATTTATTTTTGTTTGTTTGTTTGTTTTTTTGTGCATGATGCCTCTTCGTCCTCCTGATCATCTATTTTTATGCAGCCATATCACCTCCAAAGGTATATGGTTTCTTGTCTAACTCCTCCACAGTACCAGGAAGAAAGCTACTGAAGAGGATTAGACCAGTGTCAGTCTCTATGAGTCTTGTCTTATAAATATACCACCACTTGAGATGGCCACTGCACATGGATGTTGGCCTTAACTACTCCCCAGATAGCCAGGGTTTGACTAGCGACTAGAGGACTGCAGCAACCAGTTGAGGAGATGTAGGAATGAGTTGCTGATACTGGGTGAACTATCCCATTGGATGGCTGTTGGCAGAATCCTACTGTAAGAGCTCTACCTATTGTAAGGCCAGGCACTGCAAGTTCTGCAATCTGGGACTCAAAGTGTCACGGGTACTGAGGAGTGTGCAAGTAGTCTAGCTTTAAATTGTGGCTATGTAGGTGGGCGCACTCACACTGCAGGAATTTTACCAAGTTTTCCAGCCACTGAGGGGGAGAGGTAGGGGCATACAGAAAAATCTCCTAAGCCCTATTGGATGACGGCCACAATCTGCAGCTCTCGTCAGTCTCTCTCCTCCTCTCTTCTACCTAATCTTAAAATGCCAAAGGTTGGTAGGAACAAATGTGTCTGTAGTGGATAGAGCCTTCCTCTCTTCTACCTAATCTTAAAATGCCAAAGGTTGGTAGGAACAAATTTGTCTGTAGTGGACAGAGCCTTCCTCTCTTGTACCTAATCTTAAAATGCCAAAGGTTGGCAGGAACAAATGTGTCTGTAGTGGATAGAGCCTTCCTCTCTTCTACCTAATCTTAAAATGCCAAAGGTTGGCAGGAACAAATGTGTCTGTAGTGGATAGAGCCTTCCTCTCTTCTACCTAATCTTAAAATGCCAAAGGTTGGTAGGAACAAATGCGTCTGTAGTGGATAGAGCCTTCCTCTCTTCTACCTAATCTTAAAATGCCAAAGGTTGGTAGGAACAAATGTGTCTGTAGTGGACAGAGCCTTCCTCTCTTGTACCTAATCTTAAAATGCCAAAGGTTGGTAGGAACAAATGTGTCTGTAGTGGATAGAGCCTTCCTCTCTTCTACCTAATCTAAAAATGCCAAAGGTTGGTAGGAACAAATGTATCTGTAGTGGACAGAGCCTTCCTCTCTTGTACCTAATCTTAAAATACCAAAGGTTGGTAGGAACAAATGTGTCTGTAGTGGATAGAGCCTTCCTCTCTTCTACCTAATCTAAAAATGCCAAAGGTTGGTAGGAACAAATGTATCTGTAGTGGACAGAGCCTTCCTCTCTTGTACCTAATCTTAAAATACCAAAGGTTGGTAGGAACAAATGTGTCTGTAGTGGATAGAGCCTTCCCCACTTCTACCTAATCTTAAAATTGGTAGGAACAAATGTGTCTGTAGTGGACAGAGCCTTCCTCTCTTCTACCTAATCTTAAAATGCCAAAGGTTGGTAGGAACAAATGTGTCTGTAGTGGATAGAGCCTTCCTCTCTTCTACCTAATCTTAAAATGCCAAAGGTTGGTAGGAACAAATGTGTCTGTAGTGGATAGAGCCTTCCTCTCTTCTACCTAATCTTAAAATGCCAAAGGTTGGTAGGAACAAATGTGTCTGTAGTGGACAGAGCCTTCCTCTCTTCTACCTAATCTTAAAATGCCAAAGGTTGGTAGGAACAAATGCGTCTGTAGTGGATAGAGCCTTCCTCACTTCTACCTAATCTTAAAATGCCAAAGGTTGGCAGGAACAAATGTGTCTGTAGTGGACAGAGCCTTCCTCTCTTCTACCTAATCTTAAAATGCCAAAGGTTGGTAGGAACAAATGCGTCTGTAGTGGATAGAGCCTTCCTCACTTCTACCTAATCTTAAAATGCCAAAGGTTGGTAGGAACAAATGTGTCTGTAGTGGATAGAGCCTTCCTCTCTTCTACCTAATCTTAAAATGCCAAAGGTTGGTAGGAACAAATGCGTCTGTAGTGGATAGAGCCTTCCTCTCTTCTACCTAATCTTAAAATGCCAAAGGTTGGTAGGAACAAATGTGTCTGTAGTGGACAGAGCCTTCCTCTCTTGTACCTAATCTTAAAATGCCAAAGGTTGGTAGGAACAAATGTGTCTGTAGTGGATAGAGCCTTCCTCTCTTCTACCTAATCTAAAAATGCCAAAGGTTGGTAGGAACAAATGTATCTGTAGTGGACAGAGCCTTCCTCTCTTGTACCTAATCTTAAAATACCAAAGGTTGGTAGGAACAAATGTGTCTGTAGTGGATAGAGCCTTCCTCTCTTCTACCTAATCTAAAAATGCCAAAGGTTGGTAGGAACAAATGTATCTGTAGTGGACAGAGCCTTCCTCTCTTGTACCTAATCTTAAAATACCAAAGGTTGGTAGGAACAAATGTGTCTGTAGTGGATAGAGCCTTCCCCACTTCTACCTAATCTTAAAATGCCAAAGGTTGGTAGGAACAAATGTGTCTGTAGTGGACAGAGCCTTCCTCTCTTCTACCTAATCTTAAAATGCCAAAGGTTGGTAGGAACAAATGTGTCTGTAGTGGATAGAGCCTTCCTCTCTTCTACCTAATCTTAAAATGCCAAAGGTTGGTAGGAACAAATGTGTCTGTAGTGGATAGAGCCTTCCTCTCTTCTACCTAATCTTAAAATGCCAAAGGTTGGTAGGAACAAATGTGTCTGTAGTGGACAGAGCCTTCCTCTCTTCTACCTAATCTTAAAATGCCAAAGGTTGGTAGGAACAAATGCGTCTGTAGTGGATAGAGCCTTCCTCACTTCTACCTAATCTTAAAATGCCAAAGGTTGGCAGGAACAAATGTGTCTGTAGTGGACAGAGCCTTCCTCTCTTCTACCTAATCTTAAAATGCCAAAGGTTGGTAGGAACAAATGCGTCTGTAGTGGATAGAGCCTTCCTCACTTCTACCTAATCTTAAAATGCCAAAGGTTGGTAGGAACAAATGCGTCTGTAGTGGATAGAGCCTTCCTCTCTTCTACCTAATCTAAAAATGCCAAAGGTTGGTAGGAACAAATGTGTCTGTAGTGGACAGAGCCTTCCTCTCTTCTACCTAATCTAAAAATGCCAAAGGTTGGTAGGAACAAATGTGTCTGTAGTGGACAGAGCCTTCCTCTCTTGTACCTAATCTTAAAATGCCAAAGGTTGGTAGGAACAAATGCGTCTGTAGTGGATAGAGCCTTCCTCACTTCTACCTAATCTTAAAATGCCAAAGGTTGGTAGGAACAAATGTGTCTGTAGTGGATAGAGCCAAAAAAAGCTTGTAAAAAAATGTCCTTTTCTTGAGTGGTTATGACTGAATTAAAACATTTGATCCAGTTCATGACTCCATCTGGCAAAAGGCTTGGGCCTTTCTAGTGCATGTTTAGGCTGCATAGTTTCCTAATTGGCCTTTTGTGTGGTGTAGTGCCCAGATAGTTTACAAAATTCCAGCATGCCACATTTATTATATGTTGATCAAGTTCTTTTGCAGCTCTGTGGGGAAAAATACAGGGATTTGAAAATTACCTTCTCCTGTTAAACACAGCTGTGTAGATCTAACAGATGGATTTTTTTATTCTTGGGTAGTGCACACATTAATTTCTAACACTATTGTACAACTCACTAGGCTAGCATTGAAGCCTACTTCCAAAATGTCCACTGATGATGAGCAAAACAAAAATAACTGACAGTCCAGGGACATGTCTCGATTTATTTTCTGTCTTTTTTTTTTTTTTTTGTTAACCAGGTTAGGGAATTGATCCTTCTTGGATCCCTTTTAGCCATGACCCAGAAAATACTGTGCATTAACAAATTGGTTTAACTAGTCAACCAGTGTGGGTTTGTAAGGAAACCACAGACATGGGGAGAACAGGCATCAACTTTGTGGTGAGAAGAAGAGTATGGGGACTGCCTAGGGCACCAAATGCCCTAGATATGGCTGTGTCTGTGACAGAATGGAAGATGAAGAGGACTCCTTTTTTAACACAAGTCTGATGGAATGTGTTTCATTTCTGTTCACTGGCTTGTGCTGCATTTGTCTCCTGCCAACAATATCTGTTTTTTTTTAAATATCTTTCTCTTTTGATGAGGTTTTAGATTAAGCCATATGTAAGTAAAAGAGTGGTATATCTGAGACAAAAAGCATCATTTTGCATAATGCAAGAGGGTATAAGGGAATAGCTTTGGAACCACTATGAATTTGTAAAATTATTCTCTGCACTTGCTGGCCAGATACAGTTAGTTGACTAAAAATGCAAATGTATTATTTTGATATTACGCAGACAAAAAAAAATCATAGTTCATATATACTTTTCAAAATGATACGTATGCTAGAGTATTTTATTATATTTGTGAACTAATTCTAAACATAAGATCAAAAACAATAATTAGCACTAGAAAAAAAGCGCAATTAAGCTCATTAGCACTGTACATTTCTCCAGTTTCCGCAATGGCTGTTACTTGTGAGGAGTAGGCTAATATTCTGAACAGGAAAACAGTTGTGAACTGGTTTGTCTTTTACAAAAATTGGATTTTCATTATTCACTTATTTCATAATAACAATATTATAAGTTGTTGCTTATAAAATTAGATAATTATGTGCCTTGAAGGACTTCTGTGAGAATGGACTTGTATCCAGTGTGGTCTGTGACACTGGATAACAAAGTTGTCACTGATGTTTGCTGAAAGTATGCTAAAGCACTGCCTGAAGAAACATGACTGCATAATATTGCAGATGGAACCCTTGTTGATTTCAGAAACTGGATAACTTTCAGATATTGTTCTTCTACAATTTGAAGGCAAGGCCACCAGTTGCACAACATTTCAGCATAACAACATAAAAAACTTATCTGCACAGGGTAATATCTATGAGATGCAGTGGATAACTAGACTCACCAAAACACATGTACAGATGTGCACGCGCACACACACACACACACACACACACACACACACACACACACACACACACACACACCTTAACTCTTGTTACAAATGATGTAAATATGGGCAAAGACAGCAGCAATGAAAGGCAAATAATAATGTGGAATTAAAAGAAGATCATAAATTATAGCTGCACTTTTTTTTTCCTTGCAATCCTGCCTAACATCTCAAAGCAGTGGAATAGTACAGTATAACAGGAACTTCTCATAATGTCCGTCCTGCTATAACTACATTCAAAGAGGTGCTTCTTAAAGAAAACAGTAGATAGCAGTTTCTACTTTTTCATTCATCAAAGTGTAATGAAATTACCTTATATGGCATGAAGACTAATACAGAAACATGGAGCTGATTTTGATACCTCTGGGTGTAGGGATGACAAATAGGACTTTTACATGCTTCGAGGGACAGCTGAGTCATTCTCTCCATATGTTCTGTAATTGTCTCCCTGATTTCATCCATAGCTACCTTGTTTAAGCAATAGCCACCCACCATCTCTATTTTCCCCTGCTATTTAGGCAGAATGCAGTTTCTCTGTTCTACTGATATTTGGATAGTGGACATCAGAGCTTTTTTTGTCATCCTGCTTTGGTCACTTCATCAGTTTTGAGTCAGTGAAATAAATATCATTGTGGGAAATAAGTTTCTACTATTGATGACTGCTCCCTGTGTCTCTTGCGTCTTGGATGTGAGCATGTTGCTACAACCTGCACACAATGCAGTCATTTTATTAGGCCTACAGCATAACATCATTGTCTTAGTGTCCCTGAAAACTGTTTGTTTAAATAAAAACATAAAAAAATGAATCCAAGGGGGAAAACTAAACAGGTGCAGGTATGTCTGGTGAGGTGTTGGCCTCCTTCGACTCAGTTCCATTTCCTCCCACTGTCCTGAGGTCTGTCATCCCTCCAATATATAGATGAAGGTGGACAAGCTCTTAGCATCTTCAGAATGCCTGCCTACATATATTAAAGTCAGGAGGATTTATAGAAGGTTCCTATGCTTCCACTTCCCCCAACAGCAATTCCAGTTTTGACTTTACCATTTGGTCTTTGCTCACCACAAAAGTTTGTTTTTTTATGACATGCATGGCCATCATTATAGCATACCAGGGTGCCCATCGCATTTTTTTTTTCAGTATTTAGATGATTGGCTGCTTGTAATAACATCCCAAGATGAGTATCTTCAAGTCAAAAGCTGAAAGATACAGCAATCTGAAAAACTTGGAATAGCATCCCTCATTTCAGAGCAGTCCCAAAATGTTGTTGGTAAATGTTTGGGCAAAGTCCTGGCAAAGGCTGTTATCCCTTTTGAAAGACCACAATATAGATTAATATTGTAGATGATCCTGTCTCAGTTAAACAGATTACAAATCCACCATGTTGTGCAGTTGATAACTGTCTATAGATGGGAAACAGAAAATGTACCCCAGGATTGCCCCCTGTACTACTAATGGACAAAGGCAGCTCCTAAATGCTTTAGCCTATGCATGGGTACCCTCAAATTATCAATGATATGATCCCAGTTATTCTCACTAAGGGTAATATATAAGTACTGACCATGGGATGGATAAGGCCAATCTAAAACTCAATGGCATAAGTTAATTTAAGCACCAAATGGAAACTGGCTAGGCTTAAAATGGCCTGCAAGGGTAGCTATCCTTTACTTAGCCAATAACCTGTACTGCCAGAGCCCTCCACTCAGCAGGTGGGATTGGATTGCCACTAAGAACTCAATCCTAGTTTTGATTCATGCAGCCACAATGAGTTGAAACCAGAATTGTTATGGGAGGTACTCATAATAATGTTGGCTCTGTAACAACACAGTGACAGAAGATGATTCGCTCCCTGCCACCCCTTGCTGTTATGTTATAATGCTGCTAGTATTATATATTTAATGGAGACCTTGTACTCATTCTAGTCATTTCTACATTATCCTCTGCTGCATAGGACAAGAATTCAGGATGGTAGGTAGAGACCACACAAGTCTAGTGGCTGCCAATATAGCCTTGGGGAAGTGAGCTCATGATGTTAAAGATGAAGATTTAGATTTTATTGAGCAAATAAGAAAATGGGAACATGAATAACAGTGACTCATGCTGTCAGACTGTCTTACATAAAAATTGCTTCTGCCGCCTAGGGACTTAGATTCACATTCATGTCTCAAATTTTGCTTGTAAGATTAAAGGGAATCTCGTATGGCAAATAGCAGAACTAAGCAGCGTTATATCTCCACATTATGTAGACATTAACTTACTTTCAGATTGTCATAGAATTTAAGTAGAAACTATTTAGGATAGTCCACAAGATAAGTGTAGTTCCAAGTTGAGTGCCTATGCAGTGGTTACCATTTGGATGATTCTGGAAACATCTGTTATTTGCCATGCTAACAGGATTTTCTCCACTCTCCATTCTGTTTGATGAGTAGGTACACAGTGCTGGTTTAGTCACCTGCCTTCTACAGTGAAGGTCAACCTGAAACAGCTGTGTATACATCCCTGTGCTCTAGATCTTTCTCTACATAGTCCACCTCCTTTCTTGTCATATAAATAAAGAACGATCCCCTCACCTTAAGTATACATCTTACTGAAAAAGCAGATAATTGTCCATGTATGCTACTCTGTCTTCATTTGCTTGTTACATGTTTTTTCCTGAATCCATCCTTACTGATTATTCTGTTTTTTTTTTTTGTTTTTTTTTTATAATACCTGGTTCTGTGTTTACAATGTTTTGAATGTCTTCATAAAACTGTAAAGGTCTGTTTTTCTTCTTGCCAATACTATTTGCCATACAGTTGCCAACATTTGGAATAGGCCCTCCTTATCTGTTCTCCATTGATATTCTACTCCACTATCCCTTTTTTTCCATCTTTAAGATAGACTGTGAGGTAGTTATTTTTTTCTGTCCTCTGTAACTCTAACATAATCATGTTCCCTTGCTCTATTTTAGGCTGAATGGCATAGTATACTGTGTTACTCTCACCTCCTTGTTGGGGGTTTGATTCAGGTTAATGCCACGACCATAGTAGAATGCTCCTAAGTTGCTAGCTTCCGCAGTTTGTACCTCCACGTGTTTCAGTAAGTTCCATATTTTAAGGTCACTGGTTCTTGTTTTCGTCCATTTTGGACACTGCTGCTCAATATTATAGTTACAAAATATAATAGTTATATCAGAAAATGTGAACACATATGCATACAAATGCATATTTATAGTCCTGAAACCATTTAACTTCATAATCTTGCAAACATAAAGGGCTAGTTGTTCTGCAAATAAACAGTTTCTGAAGAATTACAGTATGCTGAATAGTAATAACAGGCAATTTTATGAATTATATAATTTATTAATTATAGATTATTGAATAGGACAGTTTCTTTCTTGATCAGGAAAGATCAGTCAGATCCTTAACAGGCAAAATGAATGTAGAATATGTGATTTATTTTGGCAGTGGAAAGTATATGATTTAGCTGCAGCAAAACTGATTAAAAAAAAAAAAAAAAAAGCAAAAACAGAATTTCCTTTCCTAACCACAGCAAACCAACATAAACAGATCAAAAACTAAGGTACTACTTTGCTCAAACATCAATGAATCAACAAATACAAGCATTATCTTACATATCATGGAGTTGACCTCCCTTAGCTTTTCCCATTAACTAAAAAAAATCCAGGTTTAACGATGTCTCAACACTTAGACTAGTGAAAATTACCTGCAATTTTTAAGTGTGGGGTACCTGCAGAAGAAAGTAAGATGTAAGCTTGCTTTGCTACTCTTGACTCCTGGCTGAAGCAGAGCATCAGATAAATCAATGTTTTGGTAAAGCATTATTGGTGCAGTTGCATTGGGAGATAACGTGTCAGTCTGTGCCACCTGTAACCCGAGTCTGAGTATGACTTTACTATCATGTAGGGTGCAAAGAATGAAATGGCTGACAGTCTGCTCTCCTTCTTTTGAGATGGGACTTGGAGGTAGACACCCCTCTGCCCACCATTACTCATGTGCTAATCCTAATACTAACCCACCCCTAATCTTACCCTTTACATTAGGGTACTAAACACTCTGTCCCTTACAGTACCACAACATAAGATACACACACACACACACACACACACACACACACACACTTTAAACATATCACTACCCAACCAAACCAAACATAACCCTTATGCTAACCCCCTAACCTGCAAACACACACATACACTCACCCACTCACTCAACCTCAGCACCAAAAATGGGGCCGTGATCACACTGTTTTGGACTCAGTTTTCTGCAGCTCAACATCGTGGTCATTCGACACTTTAAGGGAGATCCATATATATATATATATATATATATTTATATATATATATATATATATATATATATATATATATATATATATATATATATATATATATATATATATAGACACACACACACACATATGTATGCCCAATGTAAATTGTTATGGAATTGTGATAAGAAAGATAATGAAGGACTAGAAATTACATCTAAAAATCACAGGTATAAATCCCAGATTTATTTTTATGGAAAATGCTCTTTTTTTAAGAAACACATATTAGAGTCCATTTGTTATGACCTCTGTAGTTTAAAAGTAGAGTCTCAAGCAACACAGATGCATTTGGAGCCACAGTCACTAGTTTCTCTTTGTTAAATTAAAGAAATTTAAACTCTTATTTAAAAGTCTGAAACTAACAGAAAGGGATGGATGCACTGAGCAACAAGGTATTAATAATCCATTAGATCTGAGTGGATAAATAAAATAGAAATTGACATTATCCTGGTTTAAATAAACAGGTAAAGGTAAAGGGCACATTATAAAAGTGGGATGGAAAAAGAGTCTGGAAGACTTAAGAAGTTAAAGTTCACAGGTAAATGCTAGGCAATCAGTCTTTAAGACTATTAAATGCTTAAACAATAACCAGACAGTGACCAAAGGTGAGAATCAAACCCTATATATTATTTCTGTGAGATAAACACCTTAATCAGTATGCCAGTCCCCAACACCCAAATCACCCCAACCCCTAAATAAAAGTAGGTATGGAGTCCTGCAGCAGGTTATCAGATAAAGTGCTAATAATAATGACTACAGTGGAGCATTTTATGCATTTGTATGGTAAACTTAATGATAAAGGGGAACGAGGTCAAGAATAATTGCAAACTCCAATCTGAGATGGATATTGTAAACAATAGCCTTCATGGTGGTCCTAGACTTGTATTCTAGGAACAGCTGTTGGTTATTATTTCAGGATTATACTACATAGATTATCACCAACAAAGGACCATTTTGAAGACCTAATGCACATTATTATTCCTTCCTTGATTGCAGGTCACACTTCTTAGTGGTAGGAAATTCTCTGGCTGATTTTTATTGCCCATGCATTTGTGTTTGTTTGTTGTTGTGTTAAAATGAATATGTAATGAAATATCTAACCTCAAAATATTGAATCCCAAAATATTAAAAAAAAACATTGAAAGCACAAAACACTGAAAACTCACAATATTGTATCACAAATTATCTAATAATTGTATTCAGCTAAAAACTACATTATATCATACACCCCAAATACAAAATCAAAATCAAGTGCTGTGCCGTGGTAGTGATACTTTTGGGGAAAGGGGATTTAGTAATGTAATGTGCAGATTAGAGCTAGGGTCATGGTAGAGTTAAAGTTAGACTTAGCGTACATGTTCACACATACAAGTGTAAGCTGGGCAGACAGGTTTCACCCCCCTGAACCACTTTAGTTGTGTGCTAACCCTAACTCTAAGCCTACCCCTAACCCTACACATTGCATTACTAAAAACTTTTTCCCTAACAGTACTCCACTACACAAGACAAAAGGACACAGAACACCCACAACACAAAACATGCAAAACAATAACTCTGCCCCCTTACCTAACTGTAATCCTGTACATTACTTTACTGAAATCCTTTCTGTAACTGTACCACTACTCAAGACAAAAGGACACAGAATACTCACAGAAAAAAATACACTCAGAACAGATAAATCTATCCCCTTACCTAACCCTTACCCTAACATTCACCCACAAACACTCAGACAAACCAGCCACTATAACCTTTTCAGTCAAATGTTCATTTTTCTTGCACACTCTTCCATATAAACACTATAAAAATAAACGTTCAGTCATATGTGCTATCAGTATTTTGTGCTTTTGATGTTTTCCCCCACTAAAAACTTTTCAGTCAAATGTGCTTCAATATTTTGAGATGCAACCTTTAAAATATAATGATGTTCACAGCAAGTATTGCTGTGAAATTAGAATGACATTTTTTTACTCTTTCTGGAAATAAAGGTGTTATTGCAATACTTCTGAACGATCCCCCAGGGTATGGATATTTTTTCACTTGTGGTATTGCAAGCACACATAACCCACTATCTAATTATCATACCAAATTTTCTAAGGTTTTTAAGCTACTGTCCTTCTTTGAACTGCCCAGCAAGTCTTGTTCAGCCATTCTGTTTGTATAATCCATTTTGTGGATCCCCACACCATGTTGGTCACAGATTATGTGCCTTTTCCACTCTATTCCCATCCTTCTGAATGCTGGCTTGCCACAGTTTTGCACAGTTCTGTACAAAGCTGTTCCTTCCCAATGGTATATGCATCTTTAGCAATGTCTTACTCCCTTCCTCAACCGGGTACTGACTGTAACTATTAAAGAAGCTTAACATCAGGTTCACCTGGTTTGCTGAGCATATACATTGCATGTCTACTGACTGCCATGGTTATGTTTTTAATTCAGAAATGAGTCACTCACTGCTCTGTCACATGATTTTCTGAGCAGCTACCCTTATCTTTGTAGCTCCTGCATGAAAGTTGGCAGTTAGTGCCGACTGCCTTACTCTGGCTTCACCCATTTCCTTCACTGCATTATGGTCCTTGTGTCTCCTTACATGCAATGAGTGCCTATTAGATGTTGCTACTCTTGACCATTTCAGATCTAAAGAAGGGGAATTACTCTGCACTACCAGTCAACGGTTACTTTTGTCCAAAGGTTGCTGCTGTTGCCAGCACCACTTTTACTTATAAGGCACAACTTACAATGACATTCTAGAGAATGCCAGCTTTCATGTGAATGGTATGTAACATACAGCTGCCATAGCTGGCCTTAGGCATAGGCCAACTAGGCAGCCACCTAGGGCACTGCTCTAGCAGAGGCACTTTTCCGGTATTTATTTGGTGTAGGTAGACTAGGATCGGGGCACTGGGTGGAGTGTGGGGGTGCCATAGAGTCCTTTTGCCTAGGGCACCAGTTGACCTAAGGCCACTGCTGACAGCTGCATTCCTCAAACTATGTTTCCATATACCAACACCTCTTTACTACACTGGGAGCCCATCACTCACTGGTGCGACAGCTGCATTCCTCAAACTATGTTTCCATATACCAACACCTCTTTACTACACTGGGAGCCCATCATTCACTGGTGCGACAGCTGCATTCCTCAAACTATGTTTCCATATACCAACACTTCTTTACTACACTGGGAGCCCATCATTCACTGGTGCGACAGCTGCATTCCTCAAACTATGTTTCCATATACCAACACTTCTTTACTACACTGGGAGCCCATCATTCACTGGTGCGACAGCTGCATTCCTCAAACTATGTTTCCATATACCAACACCTCTTTACTACACTGGGAGCCCATCATTCACTGGTGCTTTCCTTATTTTTTCCCAGAGTAGTAGTAGTGAAAGCCACATGATGCTTAATTCTTGTTACTCCCTGCAGACCCTCTAGTTGCCCCTGCTCATTTCCAAATATGGATTACTGGGCACTGATGCAGGAGATGCACACCCCGTTTCACAAATCAACAAGTTTACATTATTTCAAGTATCTCCCCTCCTCTCGCGATTATTATTTCCCCCAGTCTGTATGTTTCTGCATCATACTTTGTCTCGCTTCCCCCCAAGTCAGTCTTACATTTCTTAATATTAAATTGAACTTGCAATTTACCTTTCCAATTTTGCCTGTCTTTTTGGGTATTGTTTCATTTGGTACAAATTATTATTTTTTCTTGTTGTATATGTTGTTGCTGAATAAAGTCAAAAAGTATTTTCCTTAAGCCAAATAAAATTGAAATTTTACTGGCATACATTTCAAACTGAATAGAATCAAGTGCTAAAACACCACAACCCCTTCTGTGTGTTATATACCATTATCAGGAGCACTGTTATTCCATCTCTGATCTAGTTTCTAGTCTGCTGTGCAGTTTTAGGACCTGTTCACTGTGTTTTTTTTTTTTTTTTTTTTGTGGGTTTAACTTCTGTTAGGTCAAAATGCTTGTTGTAATATCAACATCTATTCATTAATATAGCTGGACTTTTATTACCATCCTGCCCTGATAATGTTATTGGGTATATCACTAAAAAGCAGTATAAAATTTGTTTTATGGGGCTGTCATTTTACAAACACATAACTGGTTTGTATCTGAAGTTTGCCAGCTATGGCCACCATGCATAAGGAAAGACAACAGTGGTTATCAATGGTTAGCTGACATGCATCTTTAACAGTGGCACCAGCCATAAAAAATGGTATGATAAATTGTGTAAACAATAACTGCATTGCTAGGACATCTAATGTATGAAAGAGAACCTAATGAGAAAAACCAGAGTGCAAAGTGATAACAGGTAGCGAATAGACCAAAATAGCAACATATCAGTTGGGTTGGAAGTAAGGCAAAAAGTAAAAAGCACAGAAAGTAATAAAATACAGGTGAGCGGTCCCATGCAAGTATCGCAGGTGTAGACAATGTTATTATCACCTTAGTAGATGGCACCTGCAGCTGTGTGGTATTGGTTATTGATGGAGCAATACCTATCCTGAAAGGGACATGATCTCAGATATATACTTTTTAAAATCAAAAACGAACAATGCCAGCAACAAATGATGCAATGCTATGTTCATGTTGAAGGAATATACTAATGCAGGGGTATGGGAGTTATTTAAGAGAAAGCAAAGGCCCCATAAGGAAGGGGACAAAATCTGTTATTCATATTGATGTGATCCTACTAACTTCTGTTATAGAGAGGGGGGAAAATATAGTACTAATGAAGTCAGTGTCAAAAGGTCAGTAAAGAGAAGTTGTGAAGGTAGGATACTTCAATCTGAACATTTTACAAAGGAACATGACTTGGACAGATCAATTACTCAAGAATTTTCCTTTCTATGTAATAGCATTGCCCGTCCATTCCTCACAATAGGAACTGTTCTGTCATCTTCAGTGCAAAAATCCAACTGGATACTGGTGGCCTCAGTTCAATGTAGTTCAGTGTAAAAAGCATGGAAATTCAAGCACTGAAAGTGCAAGGACTCTGCACTTTGTAAGGTAACATTTTATTTAAAGTTGTGAATATAAAATAGGCTGATCTGGCAGGGATGGGATGAGCCAAAGAGCATTAAAGAACACTGGGTAAAGCTAGAAAAGATCCCAATAATTGCTTCATACTGCTATGCGAAACAGGTCAAACCGAAATAACAGAAAACTGACATCGCCAAGGTTCTTTAATGTGTACCTACAAAGGTCAGAAAGCACAACATTCAGAACAACAGGGCCCAAAGAATCAAAACAAGTCAAGAAGATGGGTGAAGAAAAACACAGATGATCACACACATAAGTAGGAAACAGGAGGACAAAAATGGAAAACAGCAATTTAAGAGGTAAACAAAGGCACCATAAATAAAACCATTTCCTCATTGTTCACATAAGATCTGGATGGCATAAATGAATAAATTAGCAAAAGCCTTGAAATGATGCTTGTGAGTAACAGTCTTTTAGTAATATAAACTTGAACGAGACAGTGTGGCATGACTGAATCACAGATACTGAAAAAGCCAAGCTACATTAAAACTGCAGTTTGGCAATCTTGTTCAAAATTATATCGGCAACATTATAGATCTCTGAATGACTGAATGAAGGCATCTGTTGGCTAACTTCTAAAAACTATTACAATGGTTAAAATGACAGCCGTATGCCAGTAAAATTAATAACAGAGGTAGGGGTCTTAGCAGAATAAGAACAGTCTGATAGCTCAGCAAATGCATAGTTTATATAATGAGCTTCAGTCTCTAGTGCAGCAAGAATTCATGTTTGGGAGTGCTTAACAAATGCATTTTATATATCTTCAGAAAATGACATTCATAAAGGAAGGAATCTAATTGGCTGCTTAAACAAAATAATCTGGGCAACTATAACAGATAAAGCCTGATATTTTAAAAGTGCCAACAACGGAGACAAATATCAAACACATAAAAACTTCACTTCATCACAAAACACTAAAATGTCACTTATATTACAGTCATTAAGTGTATTTGAGATCTTTCATGTGTTTAATTGTTGGCCATCTCCCAAAACAAACACACACACACATGGGATGAAATCTTTCCCAGGGTAAGGAAGCACTTTGCCAAATGCACACCAGAACAGAAACCACAGGAAATCAAACCTACCCAAGTGGGGACCTTCACCCTCCCACCCTCCACACCCCGCTAACTATATACATCAACTCCAAGATTGCACTATGATGGGGAAAAGGGCAAAATTGTGATGTTGGCCAAGTGCTTCCTTACCATATGAAAGATTTTGTTGTTCGCTGAAATGTTGTTCACTAAATAGTGGTTCAATAAATTGCTATTTTGTTGAATAGCAATTCAATAAAATGATACAGACACCAAACACATACACACACACACCTAACACAGAAATGCTGATATAGAAACTTTGTAGTCAAACACTTGCAAGAGTTATTTAAAATGTAAAAAGTCTCCATCATAGCAGCAGCCACTTGTCTTTCTGATGTGTGTCACAGGCACTCATATAATTGTATAATTTACTATTCATATACTAGAACTTTTTTTTCAAATCTGATTAACTTTTATCTTACTTTACAGCACAGAGAAAGGACATACAGATTGTTTATACCACATGGTCTGTGCTGTCCTCCATACAGCAGTCATTTACAGAAAGCACTTCTCTCAACATGTTAGTGATTTTTCCCTAAACAAACTGCTTCAGAAATGTGAAAGATAGAATCAAATAAGAGTGCTGAGAGAATTGAAATCAGTGAGTGACAGTGTGGGAGAAGTGTGCAGCTTGTGCAAGCTTATATCCTACATGACTAATGGAAATGCAACACAGAATAAAATCCAATAGTCAGCTCCTTGCTGTAGAGGGAAGGAGTCCTGTCTGGAACATAGGTGATCCAGGTTAATTTAGTGGTTCCAGCTGCAGAGGAGTTATCTGGAAATGATAGGAAAAGCGTTCCACTTTGCCAAGTCACCTGCATCTAGGGAAAGACAAGGGTTCTATAATCGTTGATACAAACCTTAGTAAAGAGGAACAGCACCTAGCAAACATGTTGGAGATTTATTCACAGATGCTTGCAGGATATTGTGATTGACATCATTGCATTTAGTGTGTGATGTCAGATTAGGAGCAGGGCATAAAAACAAAAAAAATTCTCCATGACAGCAGTATGAGACTGCACTGGGTCACCTCTCCAGGCCTCAGTACTGGATTAGGCCTAGGGGGAAGTCAGCTTCCAAGACACAGAGAATAAGCAGGGGCACTAGAAGCAGCTAATTATCATCTGTTGATGGAGCAAAAAAAAATTAATAAAAAAGACTCAGTAAAATCCAAAGGTATTGGGGATTTAAAAACTGTTGGCATAGTACGAGTATTTCTGAAAGTCAACAAATAAATGAATAAGTTCCTTTCTCAAAAAG